>NC_048310.1:8743483-8806665 GCF_013100865.1 Trachemys scripta elegans | reverse complement strand
CTAACTGCAGGGAAGGATTTATTTTCCGCCACAGGCAAACAGCCCAGTAGGAACGGCCACCTCTGTCCCCTTAATTAAGTTCCCGTATTTCAACCAGGTTACCAGGAGTGATATCACTCTCCTGAGGATTACACAACAAGATAAAGAACGGATGTTGCTTGAATGCCAGCAAACACCGGGACCATACGCTGCCAGGCTTTGTCAGGCAATGATACCAGATTACTTGCTGCAAGCATGGCGTGGTCAAGTGTCCTACCATGGAGGAGGGAATAAGGATGCACTTCCCAGAAACCTTCTGGCAAGGCTTTCGGAGTACCTCCAGGAGAGCTTCATGGAGATGTCCCTGGAGGATTTCCGCTCCATCCCCATACACGTTAACAGACTTTTCCAGTAGCTACAGACTTTTCCAGTAGCTGAACTGACCGCGAATGCAAAGTCAGGCAAAGTAATCATTAAAAACTGTTTGCTTTTAAAACAAGTTTTATATTTTAAAAGGTAAACTCACCTGAGGTCCCTTCCATGGGGTCAGAGTCTTGGGTACTGGCTTGGGAGGCTTGGGAGGGTACTTCAGTCAGGGTGATAAAAAGATCCTGGCTGTTGGGGAGAATGGAGTGCTGTGTGCTCTCTGCAAGCTCATCCTCCTCCTCCTCCTCCTCCTCCTCCTCTACCCCCTCGGCAGAATCCTCAGGCGTCGAGACTATCCCCGACCCAGAATCCACGAACAAAGGTGGGGTAGTGGTGGCAGCCCCCCCTAGAATTGCATGCAGCTCGGCGTAGTAGCGGCATGTCCGTGGCTCTGACCCGGAGCGACCGTTTGCCTCCTTTGTTTTTTGATAGGCTTGTCTGAGCTCCTTGACCTTCACGCGGCACTGCTCAGAGTCCCTATTGTGGCCTCTCTCCATCATGCCCTTGGAAATTTTTTCAAAAGTTTTTGCATTTCGTCTTTTAGAACGAAGTTCTGCAAGCACTGAATCCTCTCCCCATACAGCGATCAGATCCAGTACCTCCCTCACGGTCCATGCTGGTGCTCTTTTTCGATTATCAGCCTGCATGGTTACCTGTGCTGATGAGGTATCTGTGGTCACCTGTGCTCTCCATGCTGGGCAAACAGGAAATGAAGTTCAAATGTTCGCGGGGCTTTTCCTGTCTACCTGGCCAGTGCATCCGAGTTCGGATTGCTGTCCAGAGCGGTCACAATGATGCACTGTGGGATAGCTCCCGGAGGCCAATACCATCGAATTGCGGCCACACTAACCCTAATTCGAATTGCTAAAATCGATTTTGGCGCTACTCCGCTCGTTGGGGTGGAGTACAGAAATCGATTTAAAGGGCCCTTTACATCGAATTAAATGGCGTCGTTGTGTGGACGGTTACAGGGTTAATTCGAATTAAAGCTGATAAATCCGAATTAAAGTCGTAGTGTAGACCAGGCCTCAGGCTCCTGATTTGCCATCGACCCTTCCCTTTTTAGTGCTGGGAGCTAGCAACCAAACACCCCCACTGAATGTTAGTAAGGGGGCAACAGTCCCCTTACACAAAGAGCCAGGTTAAAATGTAACCTTGTAAAGTGTTTGGAAACTGGACATGGATGTTCCGATTCAATTGGGTAGAATGCATTTATATGAAAACAATGATTAGAAACCCCATATGTATAAGCCCATTTGTACGTAGTTTATTGTTCTATTGTTTTCCCTTCGAAGAATATGGTTATTCAGGCATCATTGTGAATTGTCTCTTATTTGTATTTCAGGTTGAGCCCACTGCCCAGCCCTTCAATTCTCAGCTTCTCAAAGTCAATAAAGAATTAGGGACGCATTACAAAGATGCTTTCCCTTGACAGTTATCCCAACTAGACACCATGGCTGCTGCAGCTGAGGGTTGGACTCTTGCTGACTGACATTGCATTGCATTCTGGCAGTGGCATGGAGTAAAACTAGCGACATCTTTTCTCCTTCCCTCCAGCAAAATGCTCCCTACTTAAGAAGGCTGGAGTCAAAAGATGGCAGATGGTTATGTTGTGTTAGAACAGGCAAATGGACAGCAGGCCCCTAACCTAAGTGTGTCTCTATCATGATGCTTTCCCTGCCCTTTACCCAGTTAGCCCTGTTTGGTGGGCCATAATTGCATAATGTGCACAAGAGAAATAACACACAAAAGCTCATGATGTGCCTCAAACTGTGAGCAAAAGGGTATTAAATCCTCTCCAAACACAGTGGGACCTTAACATTTCAAAGGGGGCATTATTTAAAAAGTAATAAACCTCAGTGCATTTTGTTGTTCTTCAAACCCCATCGTTGTTTTGAAAACATGTTTGCTCAGCCATACTTTTGACCTATTGAGAAAACCCACTCTCCAGCATGACTGATGCAGAGAACCAGTGCTTAACTCTTAAACAGTGAGTCCTGCACTGACTGGCCCATCTCTGAAGCAGAGCTGAATCATATGGATACACCACCTGATTCTGCATTGGCTGCCAATCGAAAACTGGGTCCCTTTTTAAAAAAACACCTTCATTTTCCAGGCCATGAGTGGACAACAGAACAATTATTACAGGGACCAATTCTATTTCTGCTCCCTATCATGCTATGTTCCCAAGCACTTTCATTTATGGAGGCAGGGGTCATCTAGTGATTTTAAAAGAACCCAATGGAAAAGGAATCTGCCTCGGCAGAAAGCAGAGCTCCAACTTCCTAGGCTATTTTGATGTATCTTTAATATAGTAAGGTGCTCACATACTAAGGTAATGAGCTCCACAGAAATGCAAATAACTATAAAACATGGGCCAGATTTGCTGGTGTGCTCCAAGTGTTTTACACCATGCCTTTGGTGCAAATCAGTTATCAGTCTGGTTTAACCAGCCAGTGAAACCAGGTTCAGGGTGACCGTACATCTCCAGATCAGCGCAAAGCAGCCAGCACATACTGGTGAATCTTGCCCTAAATGCATGTGATAACATAGGAATTGTTGTACTACATCAGACCCAAGGTCTATCAAGTTCCATGTCTCCAGAACACTATGTAAACAAACTGATCTGTATAACACCCGTGTGAGTAATTAAATACCCATTTGACAGATGGAGAAATAGAGGTCAAGTGATCTAGCCAAGGCCATGTAGTCAGAATCTGGTTGAGGTGACATGAGAACTCCTCCTTGCCAGCTTTATGTTGAGTTCAATGGGCAATGTTACTTTCAGAGCCACCAAGTATGAAGAAGCACATTTCTTGCATTATCAAATCATATGACAAATATTAAATATTAAAACTGAATATGGCTTTCTTTTTTCTTTTTGGTAAAGTCTGTGTCTGTAATTTCTTATGCTGTTATTTATGAAACAGCATTGGGACCTTGTTATGAAAGCAGGTATTTGTTATTTGGTTAATTTAAATGACATAATAGATGGAGGTTTTGTGGCCTGGGAAAAAATAAACAGAAACTGAAAGAATCGCTTATTCCTATTATTGTTTTGACCCAATGAGAATTAACGTCAGATATGTGAACGGCTTTGTGGTGAAATTCCTTGAAGGACATGTGACTTTGGTTCACACTGCAGCATCTGCCTTGTTACTAACTGTTGGCTCTCAAAGTCAGAACCTTAGATGGTGTAACAGCCAGACATATGCTGACTTCAGAGCAGTTGCAATTTCCTTCCAGGAAATAAAAGAATCTTTCCCCATCCTCTTGCAAATGCCATTTTCAAATCATCTTGCCAAGGAGAGATGCTGTTCAAGGCATGTCAATAATCATTGATTGCTATATGTCTCCATGGGTTGTACTACTCACTAGATACAACATAAATATATCATCTGCCCTGGAACAAATAGAGAAAACAAATCTGTGAACATCTACAAGATGATGGAAACATGAGCCTTGGATTACAAAGAGCAAGTCATGCCAGATGAACTTTATTCTTTATTTTTTTTTTTTAAATAAAATTATAAAAGTACAAATTATTGAATTAGCATATGACAGGACACCAGTAGACATAATGGCCCAGCCCACTTGGCCTTTCCTCTTCTCTGATTCTCAGCTCCCTTTGTCCTGAGCTGGTCTCTTAATATAACACAGAGCCACCCACAACGGCCCTAAATTACCCCACTGCCAACAGTCCCAAGGGGGTGCTTTGGTAGCTGGAGTTCAGTAGAGTTGGCAGCAGGGAGGAGTAGTGCTGTAGAAATCTCAGGATTGGCTCTATGCCGCCAGAAGATTGCCCTGAAATGGATTGACCCGCCTATGGCAGATATACTGGCTTTAATTGGCCAACAGTGCAGTGTACAACAACACCAGCGATCTGGGCAAATCTGTCTAGATTTTAGTGAAGCATTTGGTAGTCTCATAAAATGTTGAAAGATTGATCTCAACTCGTCTGGATATAAGCACTCATCTGTGGTCTCCGAGCTGGCTAAAGTGTTATAAACAAGAGGTAAGATAAATAGCAGCATGTCAGATTGGGGGAGATGTTCCAAAGGAATTGAAGTTAAGTCTAGATTTATTTAATGTATTCGTTAATAAACTGGAAGAAGAGGCAAACATGTTAACTCCATTTGCAGATGAATGAGAAATGTTACAAGCATCAGTGAAGACACAGGAATAAAACATGGAAGCTAGAAATCCTGACAGGAAGTAAAATGTGATTTGTCCTAAAAGAAAACAGCTAGTTAATACAAATCAAGAACCCAAACACACTTATGCAGAAAGAAATGTAAAGACAGAGAACAGACAGAGAATTTGATCTGAGCTTGTCATGTGATATGACAGCAAAAATAAGCCAAATGCGATTTAGAGGCGCCATAGGCAGAGATGGAATATCATGCCAGAGAGGGTGTTAACTTGTCTGAACAGGGTACTGGTGAGACAATACATATAATAGTGTGGTCCATTATGACCACGTCAATACTGGGAAGATATCAACAAACTGAAGAGAATTCAGAGAAGAGCAATAACAATGATGAACAGTCTAGAGGGATTGATTTATGAGAAAAGATTAAAAGAACTATGTATAACTTGGCCAAATGATGACTAAGAGAGGATGTGATGACTGTCTGCATGTATGTGAATGTTGTAAAACATGAAGGAAGGAAAGGAATTGTTTGGTTGTCATAAGGAGAAATTTAGGAGGTGAAATTAAGCAAATGAAAATTCTGACTGAATAATAGGAACATTTCCTAATGGTAAACTCTATTCCATTTTGCATAACATTTTATATAAGCTGGTCGGAACAAAACATTTCAACATGAGAAAACGTCTTGGATCTCAGTTATTAAGGAGACTGGCTTGTAATGCTTTTCTGAGCGAAGCAAGTAGCGAAAACAATCAATAACAAACTCAATGGAAAGAAATTAGCTCTCTCTGTTTAGTGGTGCAGCAGACCAACAATTTTTGAAAGTCCTGCCAATGAGCTAGTTATTAAAAATGTACTGAATGCACCCAAAAAGCTCTCAGTCCCAAATGTATATGCGTGTTTCTATGCTAATGGTTGCATTCCTGCGCTTTCAGTGTTCCAAAATATTTCCGAGCAAACTCTGCCAGCATGAATTGCTTGTGCACTGTAATAGCAAGAGAACTAGGAAACTGACAAAAGAGGAAAACATCTTGATTTATTATCTCAGTTCAAACGGCTGGTGATATACGATGGGCAGTTGGGGTCAGATTTTTAAAGTGGCTTCAACCAAACTTCCAAATTATGGGCCCAAGTTTGGGAACCTCATTTTATTGCAAGTGTCATTTGCACCTTAGCTACGTACTGGTATCTGGGTATTAGTCTTAGTGTTTAAAACTTAGTGCTAGGTGCTCCATTAGCCAAAGTGTGCGATACTGCTAGATTCTGGTCAAAGACCTAGGAAGACACAAACCCGGTATTCTGAAGAGCTTACGTTCTCAGAAGACAAACAACACATAATGGGTTGAGGAAGGGATACTTGGCAAAACTGGGACTGTTAAGATCTGAGCGTGACAATCTACAATTTAATGTGTAATTCTAGCACTAAAACAGTGACAAAAATATGATAATCACAAATGATGGAAGTCTGAAGCATCCCTTGCAGACCAGTTGGGTGTGATGTCAAATACTGAGTTAGTGGAAAAATTAAGGTGATTTAGGAGAAGTAACAGGAGATAAATACAATGTATGGAAGTAGCATTAAGAGCTATACAATCCATGCCACTATTACACACCTATAAATACACTTTTTCCCAAAGCCCCTCTGTATAAATTAAAATTACCTACTGCATCAGTTGCCTCCCCTGCACCTTCTTGACAGCTTAGGTCATTATCCTATACCCATTTTGGCGAGCTTATAATTATGAAATGACACCCAGAAAATGTCTATGTATGTTACAGTCCTGTATGTTAGAATATTGTACATTGTCTGATTTTTAAAAATATATGAACATATTTTAATTAATAACATTAAATTTTATATTTAAAATAATTTTTAAATATTAAATTTAATGTTATTAATTTAATATTAAATTTTAAGTATTTTTAAATATTCTGATTTTTTTAAGAAGAACTGAGAATCTAGAACCTCCACTGCAGTCAAAGTCGGGGAATGATAGGTGCCCAACATTTCTGCAGATCTGGCTGTACTAATTTAGGTGTATTGCTTTGGTCACTCCATTTTGAACATTTGAGGCCTGTACTTTTAAGCAAGGAATTATTTGTTCAGGTTCCAGGATTGCTGCAGCCCTGTGAAATGGTGGTAACTGGCTTCATTTCATCTACGCTGATTGTGTCAAGACTGAACATTTTCGTATTTCAAAGAGTGTTATGATTTAAAAAATCACAAACAGGAAAGTATTCATATGCACGGAGCTCTTGCTGTGCATTACATTATCCATTTAGAATCATATTTCAGAAATAAGCTGTAAACACTTGGATGAAAGGATTGGACACTTCTATTGCCCCCTGACAGTGGGGTTTTGTTTAATTGGCCAACTTGGCTTTGGCATGTAACTTTCCCCTCTGTTCTACCTATATTATATAATTTGAACTCGGGATGGAATGTATTTGTTTGTCTTTATGCAAGGAAAAAAGAGGAAATCATATTAAAATGGATAAATAAATACATTTACCGAAAAATGCTCATTCATTGCTAAACCAAATGTATGCTCCGAATTAGATTCTTATTAAACTGGGATTATTATTTTTTTTTGGCTGGGGGCTTAATCAATTTCCACCTGCATTGACTCTAGCTTATTTAAAGTCAAAATGCAAAAAAGCTTTTACCGATCAAGACTTAAATTAAAGATTAATTAAATATTTGCACAGTGCTTTGAAGACATAAAAACACTTTGTAAGTGGTAAGCGTCTAAAGTCCCAAGTTTGTTTCTCCTGCAATGATAGCATCAGGAATATTAAATACAGGTCCAGGGTTCATAAAGTTTCCACTGAATCAAGTAGAGGGCTCATTGTCAGAATTCCTATCAGAGCTTATGACACCAACAACGGAGAAACCCAGAGCCCAGATCTCAGGACTTGGCAACTACATAAAGGTGATTTGTAATATATTCCGTGAGGCTGATATCCATCTTGGTTTGAAGGGATTTATACAAGACCCTCCCACAAATTAGACCTTAGTCTGGGGCCACATAGGAGGAGGGGGTTGGCAAAGATATGGGGAGAGGGTTGCACGACATCTGCCAATGTCTGTACCAGCCCCAGAAATTGAAGGTGGGTGTCAACATTTCAATAGCGAATGAGAGATGATGGGCAGTGTGGGGGTAGGCCAGGAAGGGTCTTGAAAGCAAAAACAAACAGCTTGTGTTTTGATGTACTAGAGAAGGGGGGAGCCTGTGGTGGGATTCAAAGAGAAGGGTGATGTGGTTAAAGCAACTGACTAAGAGAATGATCTTTGTGGCAGCATTCTGCACAAAGTACTGGAAACCTCATAAGTGCTTCCTTTCATTACATTTTGATCCTGCTTTCTATTGAGGTTTGAATAAGTTTTCCATAGATTTCTGATAAGCATCTGAATTTTTAGTAGTTTAGCAGAACCTGCAAGCTATATTTGAGGTTCACCTGTCACGAATTGTAAATGGGCACTTCGATTTACATTTCTTCCAGAACACAAATATTCCGTGAAAAAAAATCACAGAATTTGAGAAGCAAGAAAGAGAGAGAGAGAGAAATAGTGAAATCTGTTCCTCATTTTAATTTTATATATTTCATATGGGATGCGAACCATTTATTCCATAGTAATTGCAGATGTTAGCCTGAGACTAATAATGTAGCTGGCAATAGCTTTATTGCTTTGCCACCAAAAGCTTCCCAGTAGCAATAAAAAGATAACAGAAACAACAGTTTCAACACATACATATGTATTGTTACTCTGGAAGCACTCGGGCTTCTGATCTATCATGTAGACTTTTACCAAGTGTGTGTGAAGTCCAAACATTCTGTCATACCAATGTTTAAAAAAATTATTCTGGTATTCCTTTTAATCAAGCAAGCTCATAAAATTGCAGACAAATTCTGCCTTTCTTAAGATGGTACTGCTGCTTACTGTGTATTTTTAAAACAAAGCAGATTTTTTTAGACTTTCCATTTTTTGATCCACTCATTAATTAGATTAGATTTACTGGACTACAATTTAGGGGTCTAATCCAAAGTTTACTGAAGTCAGGGGAAAGGCTCTCTGATTTCAATTCCTTTTGATCAAGCTCTAATTAAATAATATGAATGTAAATGGTATGTAAAGAAAATACATTTTACAATCCACCCATGCAGTGTGGGATGTTCTCAGTGACCATTTTATATGCCAGACAAGGTCACTTTTATATTATTGTGCCTTCAAAGGACCACATTTTTGTGACGTTTTTCATAAGCAGATGGTGTCATACAGCCTGACTAAATCAATGCATCTGTAACATCTTGCAGTTCCTGACATAGCTTTCCAATGGCTATATTTTGCTCCAACTGTACCTTTTGAAAATTTAGATGTAGGCTGCTACTCTGAAACCTGTCATTAATAATAATGATTTTTCAAAAAATATGGCAAAAACAAGCATTCTAACTTGTACCCTTTATCTAACGATAAAATAAACTGCTCTGACTATGGTAGAAGAAAATAATATATGGCTAATATTTATGAAAACATTTCATATAAGGATACATTTTCAGCTAGATATACAGCATGATGGTATTGTAAACCACAAGAGCAGAGCTCATCTAAAATGTCATCAGATCCCTAAGATGGAATTTTCTTATGTTACAATTTAGGCTTTCCAATCATTCCTTTCTAACCCAACAGTCATACAAAGGAACCTTATTCTCTTTCCATCCATTGTTATATATTTGTGTGTTTGGTACCGTAGCGTGAGATTAGGAAATTTTTATTTGAAAAAGGACTCAGAGTTGGGGTTTTTGTATATATTCCATGTGGCGAAGAAGTCATTTTTTTTTGTACTGATATTTGCTGAAAGCAAAAGTTAATGTATCATGTTGTGCATCGCCTCTGTCTCTGCATATCCTCAGAAGCTATATCCATCTACCACATATATATATATACATGTATTTTGTTAAAATGCCACTGAATTTAAACTGAAAATGCAAAGCACTGAATTAATAACAATCTGCAAATAAACAGAAGAGTAATGCATGGTTTCTAGTTTCACAGATAACAATCTCGGCTTTGCTTTTTTGCCCAGGAACAGGAATGATCAGAATCTCAAGGAAACTTGTACCTCACATTTTTTCCATCTTCAGCACTGCCCGGTGGTTGGTTTTACCTGGCTTTCTGTGGAGCTCACAATATGTTGAATCATTTGTCTGGCACTTAAGATGTTCAAAGGATTGTACAGACATTAGTTAATTAATCCCTTGTGAGGGAAGTGAGTTTGCATAGTTATCCCCATTTTACACCTAGAGAAACTCAGACTCAGACTGTGAAGTTACTTGCCCCAGGCCAGATAATGAGTCAATGGCAGAGCCAGGCTTAGAACCGAGGACTACTTGGCTCCTATCCCTGTGCTCATTCCAGCAGATCACACAGCTATTGCTGGTTTGGCTGGGATTCCCGGTTCCCTGGAGTTGAGAATGTTAATGGACCCAGATCCTACATACCCAGGAATGAGGCTGATCATTACTTCGATGTAAATTACATTCTGGGACAGCAGAAAAGCTCCTAAAGCTAGATCTGTTGCATTGCAAAGAACAAAAAGAAAAGCAGTAAGAAGAGTTGTAACTCCATCTATCACCTGCTTTTAGTGGCAGGGCAGGCCAGCCATGAAAACACATCTACCACCTCTTTATTAAAGGTTTGAAAAGCTTTCCTGGAATCATGATAAATGGGGAGTCGGGATAACTTACAATTCCTTTCAAACTGTCAGTCTTAGGGGTTTTATATTGCCTCCCATTGCCGCGATTGGCCGAACCTGCGGATGCAGCAGGTAAACAAACCGGCCCAGCCCGCCAGGGGCTTTCCCTGCACGAGCAGCAGAACAAGTTTGGGAACCACTGACCTAGAGTATACCTCTCCCTCTCATACACAGAAGTCTTAGGATCTGATATTTCATCAGCATATAGAATAATTTTGTGTTCTTTATCTGTTCTCGTGCTTCTTGGCTTACCTGCAATCCCAAAGTCTTTGGAAAAATTTATCTCTGTGCCCTATTAATCTTCTAAGTACATCAAGATGGCTATGAAATCTAGATAATTTCTGACACTGGGAGAACTGGCTCACTCGTCGCTTCTGTTCATTGTCAGGGAGGAAACTCCTTTGGCATGGTTGGCCAGCAAAGCAGCAGCCAGTGGAAGTTGTAGGTATCTTGCTAATGTTCAACCCTCCTTTGCCTTCACCATGAATCTAAATTCCAAAGGAATCACTCTTCTGAGCAACTGAAGTGTGGGATTTCTGATTAATTGGGGGTAATCCCTCCTCAACACTCCTGATCTTCAGTAGTAAAGCTGATATTCCATATGATTGCTTTGGCCTATTTGCTTCATTCCCATCCCATTTGTGTGTGAAATTCTGTCTCCATTCAGGTCTCTGGAGTGTGGGAGGTTTAAAATAATAATTAACCCCCCCCCTAAAACTATGGGTTGTACTCTGATTTCAGTTACACTGGTGTAAATCCGGAGTATCACCGGACTACAATGGAATTACACCAAGGTGAGATCAGAATCATACCCTGTGACTCTAGAAATTATTTCTACCAAGAAGAAGCAAAAAACCCTACACAATTTAGGCTTTATTAGTCATCCCTTTCCAATCCAAATCTCCTCACAGAGAAGCCTTGTAAAAGTCTTTCCATTGGCGCTCTTTTCCAGCTTTCCTTTGGTCAGACTACACTACAAGAAAAATGAAGTAATGGTTCAATTGGCCATTGTTTAAGTCAAAAGGCTGTATCAGAATATCTGAAGTCTTTGAATATTAAAGAACATGTTTCAGATTAGAGCTCAGATTTTCTTCCGCAAATATTGCATCATTTTAAGCACCACCTATGGCAGATTCAATTTTACTGTGACTGGGATGTACATATTCTGAGACTATGAAGTTCACATCCATGGCTCGATCTGAACTTTCTCTGAGTTGGACTGTGTTCAGAATTCTCAGGAGCTCAGAGATGGGTGTGGTTTAAAAACCTAGAATTCTGTTTCAGAATTTTTGCAGAGAGAGGCCCACACCATGAATCTGGACTTGAAAATTTTAACCCACCAGTTTGCGCAGTAACATAATGTGTGTATATCTAGATATATGTAGAGAGACGTTCCTGAAGTAAGGCTTTAGGGGAAGGCTCCCACTGGTTCAGGTTTCTTATATAGAGCACCCAGTTCCATTTTATTCAGCTCACAAGCATTTTTTGGAGGGTGTCTCTGCACACTAGGAGAACTATGAAGAGAGGTGTTACCTTCCCTCTAGCTTTTCTAGCCCTTGTTCAGTTCAGTACTACTGGGTAGTTGGTTGCTACAAGTCCAATCTTGCTGCCAAGAATTAAGCAGGTTCCATTTCCCCCCTCAAATTTCCCTTAACAAATGGACATGAAAAAAAGTTCCATTTGCCATAGTGGACTCATTAGTTACAGGTAGTACACTGATAAACAGTATGTCCTCAGCACTGAAAGAACTTCTTATGAATACTTTGGCCCCGTTCCTAGTCTTATTAAAGTCAACGGGAACAGGATTGGGCCCTGAAAAGGTATTATTCTTAATTTAAACATCAATGGTTTAACACGGTTGGTAATAATAACCTCTTGGACAATTCAAACTGAAATCTGTTTCCTTGCCGAATTTCTTTTCTCCCATCAGGCATGCAAACTGGTTTGTTATTCTTGGGTTGTTTTTGAGTGCTTTGGGCTGCACACACTGGTTTGTTATTGTTGGGTAGCTCAGGAGTATTCGTCTGCACACCCTAACTAATTTGTTATTGGAGCGGTGCTCTGAGCTCTCCATTCCAGTATGTTACTGCAGGATTGTTCGCTGAATGCAGGGCTGCTGGGTTTTTATTATTATTATTATTATTTATTACTGAAGTAATTATTTTTTGAGGTTGTTACCCACACAACTAAACATGAACAATGCAAGGTATTGGAGCTAATCAATCTTGATTAACCAACATTTTTAAAAAAGAACCAGGAAACCTGTTTCTTACAATAATTCATTTTAAAATACCATTTCCTTCTGCTGCCATATTCCCACACACTTATCATTTAAATATAACTTTTTATAGGTATCCTATCTGCCATCTTAACATTCCTATCCCCTTGCCATCAGGAAAAAGTTCTTTATGGAATATTTCCTTTTAGGTTTAGTGCAAAAGTAAATAACTATGACCATTGATCTTTTCTTCTTCTTCTTCTTCCTATTTTTTTCTGTTATATTCATTACAAAATTCCTCAATTAATATAATAAATGCATTTCTAAGCCTTCAACTGATAAGCTCCATGTCATCACTGCACTGGTGGAAGAGACAAATTGATATCTGATTTGATAAGAAATTACAGATAGCTAAGAAACTATTCAATAGGATATAAAATAGGAACAATAAAAAAGAAAACTGTAGAGAGATGTACACCATTGAATGAAAATGTATTTTCCTTATCCCATGAACAGTACTACTGGTGATCAGTGGTATCTCTAGAATAGGGCATGCTGGGTCATGTTAGCAGTACAGGGAAGATGCCAATCATAGGATGGCCGCATTGTGGATCTACAAACTTTTTAAAAGCACAAAGTAAACCAACTGGAAACTTTGGTGAAATTCCTGCTAATAAACTCTTTTGCCACCATGCTCCTCCTACTAAAGCTAGGGTTGCCAACACTCCATGATTGTCCTGGAGTCTCCAGGAATTGAAGACTAATCTTTAATGAAAGATTATGTCAGGTGATGAAACCTCCAGGAATATGTCAAAATCAAAATTGACAACCCTCACTAGAGCAGAGGCTGCTTTATGTATTTATTTATTTTTGTCTTAAGTCTGTCAGTTTTAGGAAAAACAGCTTTGCAGGTATAATAGGTGTAATACCATTTGGAAGAGTTGAAATCAAATGGCTGCCAAACTAACAGCATTATTATTCATATTAGTCTTATGAATATTAATAAAGTAAAATAACTATAGTAGAACTCCTAAACAATTCATATATTATACATAGGATATAGATCTATATAAATCCACTAATATGCAGGCAAATGAACAGATATGCATTCAGTTGTCCATCTGCACACACAGGAATTTGTGTGCGCAGTCATGGTAATCATGCCCCCCCCCCAAAATGGGTGTGCAGTTTCCCTTGTATTTTGCACATGAGCAGTTACGTGCACAATCTTCTCAATCAGGCCCTGATGAAAAAACTCTCAATACTATTGTGATTAATTTCAAAGAGAAGTAAACTGAGGCAGACCAGTTAAGCCACTCGCCTAAGGTCATATAGCAAGACAGGGAGAGAACTGAGAAAAGAATGCAGGATTTCTGTGTTCTAATCCTTAGGGTCTTCTTTCTCTAAACTTTAAGCTTTGGTCCGCAGCTGACTAAAGATTTAAGAAAAAAATACTCACCATACCACAGTATAAACGTCATGCTAATGGCTAATCAGAGCGCGTATTTTGGAATATTCACGTCAAATATGTATGAACTCTGTAAAAGGAAAGAAAATTTAAACAAAAATCCCACAGAGCACCCACACCCACCTCCTGCTCTTGAAAACAAAAAGAGCAAAACCTTTTGATTTTTATAATCAAAACATCACTTGCTTCATCTTCTAATTTTTCTTCCAATAGAATTCATTTTAAAAGGGACGGCTGTGTATTTCTCATATTAATGTCTTCAGCAGCAGGTCTAGTGCCTGAATACAATGAATTACGACTCTGAATGCCAAATTCTGCCCTCAGATAAACACTTGCAACTCCCATTGACTTCTCCACAAGCTGCAGGCATTTATCTGAGGACAGAATTTGGCCTAAAACTTGTTGTTTTGGTTATCCAGTACAGAAACTGGATTATTTTTTTTTTAAAGGACGCTGTTCAGTGAACTCTGTATAGCATCCTTTCCAGTGCTAAATCCCAGTTTACTAGTAAATGAAGCCCAGAGAGTTTATCAACAATTTTTAACAACTGGGTTGGATTCAGATTCTCATGTTTTACAGCCGGGATATAGGATCTCTGATATGAACACCCATGGATTTATTGGTCCCACAAGGACTCAGGATTCTGCTGGCACCACAGTTCAGAGAGTCAGAGGAAGTCAAAGGTTATCTTTTGTTGGGTAGTATGGGATTTGCCAGTTGACCCCTCCCTCCTCTCTTCTGATTCATCTGCTAAAATCATTAAGGAACTTTCCTTTACCCTCAAGAACTGTTAGTGTCTTTTTAGCACTGAGATCAAGTTACTGACCTCTGTGTTGCCAATATACCTTGAGGATTTCAAGAGCTATGGGGTATTTTCAGTGTTAAAAGGAACAGAGTAAAGAAAAATGAATAGGTGCATGGCCTGAAATGAAGTTTAATGGTTTTTCTGGATAGTTAAGGAGATTCCTCACTTGTTCATATATGTTTGGTGTCTCAGGGAAGCTATGTTCAAGTAAACGGTTCAATTTTGTTGCATGACAGAGTTTGGAAATAGTGAACTAAAAAACAACCACAAAGAAATGCTGTGTTAACAAGTAGGTTCCATGTTCTGAATGAAATTGGGAGTGAATGGTGGCTAGACTGCCCTGCATCTGAGATCTGCTTAGCCTAGGAGAGTGGGGAGCCATCTTGGGCAGTCAGGAGATGAGCTCTTCCCGCTGGGATTCAACCATTCAGGGAACTTTTTAATCTCTGGTAAATTTTCCATACGAGTCTGGCGGAGTCGGCGGGAGGTTTGTGCTGAATCAGTGCATGTCCTAATTCCTCAATCTATGCCCCCTCCGTGGCTGGTCTCAGCAAGCGGCAGGATTGCCTCCCCTTTGACAGGAAATGACAGGTGACTTTTGCTGCTGCAAACCTGTTCACCCATCAGACCTTCTTCCCCAGAGGGCCCAGCATCAGGCTTGCCAGGCAGGCCCTGAGTGAGTTTTTCGGATTGAACGGATTGCTTTCCCAAATATGGAGATGGAAAAAAATTGTCCTGCAGATATACATCCTGCTAGCTAGCTACACTTTCCTCATATTATCAAAGAGCAGCTAAAGGAGGTCATTTAAGGCTTCTCCTGTAAGGTTCCCCTCCCCATGCCCCCAATCCTGCCACATACATCAGTGATCTAATCACCTGTGAAACCCAATGCAGGGAGCTGCAGAGTTATTCCATTACAAAATCAAGATTTATTCTGAACATGACAAGCCTAGCAGGGTTTTATGATGTGCATGGCGCCACTCCTTTCTGTTAACCTATTTGTAACATTTATACTCCGGAGCTTTTTATCATTCCTGACACCCCTCCATCTGTTCCTGGCCATTCAGTAGCTGGGAGTCTTGTTTCATTGGACAGTGAAGATGAAATCACTCCATCACGGTAATGGATTACAGTAATTAGGTTATTGTTTGAACACTTGGATTTTAATCTTCTTTTGGGATAAAGTCTCTATTTTTTTTTTCATTCCGTTTATAAATGGAAAGCCAAATGCCTTACAAACCCAACAATTATTGGCTTTAAAATTTAATATATTTTCTTTTGATCATGATAACAGGTTCCAAATATCAGACTCTTCTTGCCAAAAAAATAAAATAAAATAAAAGCCAATGGACAAATGTTCATGGGCACTAATTATACCCAGCTCATCTGATATAAGGAAGCAGCAAGTGAATTTTATTGCACAGTATAAACTGTGAAAAGGAAAAAAAAAAAAAAACAACCCTCAACCCATTGTGTTCAATTCAGCATCAACCATTTGGAACTTCTTAACTGAGTGCAAAAGTACTAAGACGGCATTGACAAATAATCACAGCAATGCAGCAGGCAGTTCAATGACATGAGCAGCACCTTTTTGCCAACACTTTTAATGACCTAGTTAAAAAGTTAAACTATGTTTACATTAAATGGAACCCATCAGGAAATTGGAAAATATTGCACGTGCTTCTAGATCTGCTGATTCCCAAAACAGCTCCATGGTACAAGCTGGTTTGCAGCAAATCTATACTGGCAAAGGGCAAGGAAGAAGTTCCTTTAGTTCCTTTCTTAAGTGACAGCATTTGCATTTTATTTTCCATGTGATATTTTATTTCTCTTTCACCAGACCACTGCTAAGAAAACAACAAGAGATAGCGCTGGTCTTGTAAAAAGATGGATAAAAGGGAAGGAAGCATTCTTTAGTGGATGGATGGATGCAGCCACTTCTCTTCTTCGTTTTACGAGGAGCACCAGATGAGAGCAAACTATGTCCCATAAAACATTTAAATTCAAGCATCAAGCTCCAGGATAGTCACGTTGGTCCTATAAGTTGAACTAAAAAAAAAAAAAAGGGCTGATCTTGCTTTAGCCTTTTCACCTTTAAAACGAACAATTGCTAGAACTTTCTACATGTATAGGGAAGTTGGTGGTGGCACCAAGGGTTGGTAGGTAGGTTCTCACCTATGATCTTGTAAAGAGCTGAAACCACCAGGTTAGTAGTGATGAAACTTGTTGCCATATGTTTTCTCTGTGGTGGCCTATGTGAAATGGGGTTATCTCTGTTCAACTCCTAGTACCATATGCCAATTCATTAAACCACCATAACAATTGGCAATGAGAGCTCAATTAAAAAAAGGTTATCTCAAAATGTGAGTGGTCAAAATGTGAATTTAGATGCATAAGATGCCATTTGCACATAGATTCATAGATTCTAGGACTGGAAGGGACCTCGAGAGGTCATCGAGTCCAGTCCCCTGCCCGCATGGCAGGACCAAATACTGTCTAGACCATCCCTGATAGACATTTATCTAACCTACTCTTAAATATCTCCAGAGATGGAGATTCCACAACCTCCCTAGGCAATTTATTCCAGTGTTTAACCACCCTGACAGGAACTTTTTCCTAATGTCCAACCGAGACCTCCCTTGCTGCAGTTTAAACCCATTGCTTCTTGTTCTATCCTTAGAGGCTAAGGTGAACAAGTTTTCTCCCTCCTCCTTATGACACCCTTTTAAATACCTGAAAACTGCTATCATGTCCCCTCTCAGTCTTCTCTTTTCCAAACTAAACAAACCCAATTCTTTCAGCCTTCCTTCATAGGTCACGTTCTCAAGACCTTTAATCATTCTTGTTGCTCTTCTCTGGACCCTTTCCAATTATACATGCAGCTTCTTATGTATAATTACAATAACTGTTCTCAGAAATTAGGCCTGTCATTGCACAAGCACGTATATGTGCATATGTGCGTCTAACTGCTTAAATTACTGCGGCCTAATTTTCTCCCTACTAAGCAGTGTTAGCAGAGAAGCCAGAGGCTGAATGGACCATGGGAATTAGCCTATCCTCTTGCCCCAGGGTGGTCCTAGTGAACATGGTTGAGCCACATTGGTACATCAGTTTGAAAGAGCTTTATAAAGTCTGGTTTGCAAAGCCACATTACTCACCACACGTGATAGAGCTCTGAATGAGTGATACATATAAAGGCTACGTATTTGTCCATTCTAATGCATATTTTGTATATTTTTCAGTCTCCCTCTGCTTTTTTTCCCCTTTGTCGGTTTATATCATGTTTCAAAATTTAGATTACGGCATAAAGGAATTTGTATGCTGTATATTTTGGCCTGTGTGTGTGTGTGCACGTGCACGTATGTACCACACGTGTGGTCATAATAAAGAGCACGTAAATTACATAATAAGCAGTATGTGGATATATACAGTAATTGGTGTGAATACTCAAAAGATTTGTTAGGGCCAGATTGCAATACATTTACTCATTTTTATAAAAAAGTCACCCTGAGTTCAATGTGACTATTTGCAAAGCAACATGCTTCTCAACATGAGTAAAGCATCGGAATATGGACTTTCATGTGCTCCGGTCATCATTAGCTACCTGGTGATTATGCCACATTCTAGCTAATGGGAATAATGATGAGTGTAAATAAACCCTAGATCTACCTATGTAGCTGATCTGAAACGGATGAATTTGATTGCTCCCTAAAACGTGTGGCTCTCTGCAGCCTTTGTTGGCTTCTGCAGAGTTTTACAATTCAATTTAAAAAGTGACCATCATCTGCCTTATTTGCCTCTGCCCTGACAAATGATAGAGCTGGGATGCAAGGCCACTTGAAGAAGTTCAAATAACTAAACTGGCTATGACCTGAACTAAAACTCATGGTTTGTGCTTAGGATGGCTGCAGGAGCAGCATCTGGGTTACATTTAAATAGAAGGTTATTCAATAAGATGCTGCATTTTGAAATCCCAGGGAAAAAAAAGATTAATTATTCCATTGATGATAGTTTGGTTATTCATGCTAAAAAAAAAAAAAAAGGAAAAGGGGGGGGGGAAATCACTTCCAGAAAGCTGAAACAGAGGAAAAAACCTGTAGTGTTGTGTTGTCTCTGACATTTTGCCCAGGCATCCTAAACATAGCATTAAACATAATCTTTACTAGCAAACTTCTCTTGCTTATTATCCTCCCAAAGGGCAATGCAGAGTTTCAAATGGGCTTTTAATAGCAACACTCCAAGGATCCAGCCCCAGTGTCTTTCAGCTTGTTGAAAGGATTGTATTTCACATTGCATTCATTCCTCGGTATGTTGGCACGGCCTAACACTGGCTTCAAACATTTGGTATTCGAAACAGAAAATCTTGGTGTTTCATTCCTTGACTCACTTCCCCTTGTGTTTCTAGCATCATATAATATTGACAGCCCTTGCCTGTAAAGAAAGGCCAGGTTCTCTCGTTTATTCAGCTGCAGGCTTTAAAAAATGTAGAATAAGGGTTTTGTTCATAGGAGAGGGCAACTGCCAGTGAACTTTTTCTTTCTCTACGTAAAAGTAGAATAGCACAATAAACAGTGGTAAGAGAAGTGGGACCAATGGTATGCATGCACACATGTAGATATAGTTGGCCAGATTTTCTGTGCCCACAATCTCTGTTCTATTCTATTCCTGTAATAAGAGTAAGAGTATGTTTGTGGGTAGGTGTAATTTACATCCTTTAGTTGTCTACAGGCTTGATCCTGTACCCACTGAAGTCAGTGGTATAGGATCCAGTCCTAAGTGCTTTACTGTGCCTGCACATCAGGTACTTAAGTGCATTCATTAACTCAGCGGTGTCCTTACATTTCATGAACAAGACCACACCTACCATTTTTTAGGCACAGAAGCAAAGGCCGGGATGAAAATCTGAATGCGATATTTAGAGGTCCCAATTCTGCACCGTGCTTGCAGGAGTGAAGTCTTCCAGTATTCACAGGATTGGGCACCCACATCACAGAGATTCTCAAACTCTTCCATAGTGTAGGCCACTTCTAAATAGAAAGATAGACTCGGGGACAGCTCCCCCATGCAACACATGGAGCAATCCCCTTCAGTTGAGATCGCACAACATTTCTGTGCAACTACGGCATTTACTTACACAGAAAAGTAATGTTTGGCAAATACTTGAGCATTCTATCTGTCGTTAAGTGCAAGATATGTACTCTCTCTTCCCCCCCTGCCCCTTAAGTTAACCACACTGGATCAGAGCCCACAGTAGGTATAAATTGGCATAGAAGTGAATGAAATTAAATTGATTTTCACCAGCGGAGGGTCTGGCCCAGTGTCTCCTTTTGGTCCTACTTTAATCTCCCCATCCCAGCTGTTCTCTTTCAAACACCTGGAAATACGGGGGAGAGGCAGAATAATGTAACATTCGAAATTACCATAGACCACCAGTGTACCACAGACCGTTGCTTGAGAACCTCTGCTGTAGAGTAAGCCATTAAGGGTGCCTAAATAAGTTGCGGTGGTGGATCAGAGTTGCTCAGTTCATGCATTGTTCCTGCCAGATGTCTATTTGGTGGAGGTGGGGAGTATGCCTGTACCATCCCCCGGGCATCATTCTGCATGATTAATACCATTTCACTCTGCTTTTGAATTTCCTTTTGGGATTTTCATGTTCATTTTGGCCATAAACACAAAAGAAATGAGAGAGGGAAAGCGATTTTTGGAGTCATTACTGTCTCTCTTGTTAAATACTTATTGAGGCAATATTTTAATGTGTACTGTTCACCCATTCAATTGTAATAGCTCCGAAGCTGTCATCGGGCATATTACTGTGTAAATATGTATTTAAGCACATCTCAGAGAAGTGGATTTTTGACCTAATGTGCTGCATGAGTGCATCATTTTTGGCATGCACTAGAGTAATCACAGTGGGTTTGATCCTACCACACAGCTCAGGGCGGAGGTTTGTATGGGAAAGCAGGAGGTAAGAAGTAATGAACTGACCAGGGGAGGATGGGGAAACAGAGGTCCACACCAGCAGCACCCTTATTAATTTAGGACTCAAAGTTTATCCCTCCTACTTATAGGAGCAAGATCTGGGAGAGGAGTGCATAGCTAAGGATCGCACAAGACTGCGGTGAAATCCTAGCCCATTGAAGCCAATTGGAGTTTTGCCCTTTACTTCAGCAGGGCCTAGATTTCACCCCATATCTCTTCAGACATGGCTGTTGTGTGCCCTTTTCTATCCTGGCACTCAGTACTAAAGGAGCAGACACACAGGTGGTTAAAACTTTCTACCTCTGACTGCAGAGGGCTATGCATAGCATTGAACCTTACTGGAGCCCATGCGTGTGACCTTTCCTTCCGTTTGTGATGGAACACAACAACCCTGCACACCCAGCTGTGCACAGTTCAAGGACCTGAAGGATCAAGGCCCCAAAAAATGGTAGGCCAAAACCTGGTTCCATTGAAGTCAATGGGAGTTTTGCCAAGGAGTCGACACAGTATTTTATTGAGTATGCTCTGTTAATTGGATAATTGATCCTCATGATAATGTGACGAGATGATTGTAGTGCAATCAGGAACAATATATAAATTTATTCTCTTTGGAGCTGTATATACACAGCTTATCTAAGCCTCCAGGGAGGGATCTGAAAAAGCATTTAGCATTGGCCTAACCCTGTTCCCATTGAAGCCAGTGGTAAAACTCTGATTCACTTCAGAGGGAACAGAGCTAAGCCAAAAATGACCACTTTAAAAACCTTACTCCGTGTGTGTGTGTGTTATTCATTTTCTTCTCAGTTGGCACACACAGATGACTTGAATGTTTTCATTTTTGTATATGACAATTCTTGAAATAACTGGTGTGTTGTGCCTGTATTTTCCAAAAGACTTTCTCATGGGCCCCAGAAGAGCCAATGGTATAGTAGACTATTCAAAGTCCTAGAACACAAAGTATCTCATTAGTGATGTAATGTCCACTTTTGGCAATGAAATTCTTTCAAGATATAGAAAAAATGCAACTTGTAGGCTATCAGCCTAACATTACTATTTGTTTCAGAGTAGCAGCCGTGTTAGTCTGTATCCGCAAAAAGAACAGGAGTACTTGTGGCACCTTAGAGACTAACAAATTTATTATCTCTAAGGTGCCACAAGTACTCCTGTTCTTATTACTATTTGTAAATATATGTATTTATTTATATTTTATGTCTATGTGTACACACATGAATGGGAATAGATGTGATTTTGCAAGTAAATAGGGAAAATCCCCAAACCAGCCATTTCATTTACTGCATATAATGAACAGCTGTTTAAAATTTGTTATTCAAAATGTTTTTTCCATGAAAAAATAGCTTTTTCATCAAAATGGAAATTTCTATGGGAAATGTCAATTTTGACTACATTTGTTGGGGTTTTGTCAAAAAAAATATTAAGGCTTGGCTGAAAAATGTTGAGGCTTGGGGATTTTTTGTTTTAATGAAAACCTAAAAACTATAGAAGAAAAATTTTGATGAAAACAAACCCGTTTTTGTTTTCATGGGAATAAAAATTATTTCCTGATCAGCTCTTTTACAATATCCTTCAAATAAAAAAATTAAAAAAATGCTGAAAATGGCATGAATATAATTAGGTAAGATTCTGTTTCCAGGTACAATGACATAAAATTGGAACAACTATTAAGCTCGAGTTATTCCATTTTTACACCATTGCAACTGATATCCGAATCTGGGCCAGTATTTAAATCATATCTTGCAACTGTAAACATCTGCAGTTTGTGATCATGGATTTGATTCTTTAGATTCACTTTTAAAATGTACTTTAATATATTCAAAGAAAATATCAGTTGGTTTAAATTTCAGTCCCTACTTGCTGTTTTCCTTTTCCCCCCTTCCTAGTCCACCTAAAAATATGCTCAGATTTTTACCTACGATTCACCCCTCTTGATACCAGATCTGAGTGTTAAACAGTTCATAACTAATTCAAAGTGGCCACATAAAATTCAAAGTCAAAGGCAGATTTTTGAGCTCTTTGCTTAAATCCATCTCTTTATTTGTTGTAATTCTTAAAGTGCATAAAATTGAAACTAAAACGATAAACATACCCCAAAGTGAGAAGAAAATCGTGTAGTTAGATGATTGTTTTTTGTAGTTTTCCCTGTCAGATATAGATCAGATAGTCTCCTGTTTACATGTAAGAAGGTTGTGAAGTCTGCAATTTAAAGATACATCTGGTTCTCACATCAAATTAAACGGCACCAAAAAGGAACTGGGCCCAAGCGCTAGGGCAGATTTTAAAATGTAGGAATGAATGTGTGTTTATATAGTATTTGCATTAATGCTTCCTATGGTTTATTTTGAAAGTGAAGAAAGGACATTGCATAGTAGGCAATTTAACCCAAACAATATCGGTTTAAAGTTAGGGGCATGCTCTTTGGAATATTTTTCTAGTGTTTTGAAGTGTCCACTTAAAAAAAAAAAAAAAAAAAAAAAAAAAAAAGGAATTGTTCTGTATTCTGCTCTGTGTTTGGCCTGGCTTGGTAGGCCACTGCAGTCTCATCTGGTATGGATTAGGCCTTCTCTCTCACACTCTGTCAACTTGGGTGTTCTGCACACAGGCTGTTTCTGCAGGGGTCTTGGTTTTGCTTTTTTTAACGGCAGGAAGTGCCCCACTCAGACCACATGTGAAATTGTGTGGGAACAGTGGTGGGGGGGGGGAGGGGATGAAAGAGCCCCATCAAACATACCAAAAGTGTGGGTGGAGAGACAGAGATCATAAGGGGAGAGATATGGGCTGAGTAATTGAACCTTCTGGGCCTGGTTGGCAAGGCAGACTGGGAGTGTAGAGGAGGCTTGCTGGATGAAATCCGTCTGCTCTTTGTGACATCTATTTCTAATATTTTATAATATTGCAGGCAGTTAAAAGTGTGAGGGATTACAGCTGCTGCTTAATTTGTTCTAAATTTCCTGCTAGCCTCACCAGACATGTACAGGAAATAGGCAGTAAATGTTTAATAGGTAATACCTAACTGGACAATTAACAGGTGCTGTCACACAGAAAATCCAAACCTGTGTTTGTGCATATCCAGAAGTGAATCAAACAGTGGTCAAAAGACAAGCTCTCGGTGTATTGCAGCCTAGTGTAACAGTATAAAACAGGTCACATCTGAGGGCTTCAGCCCTCAATGAAAGGCTTCTTGTAAGCAATATGCCCCATCCATAACTCACAGATTGCTCATATTGTAAATTCTGTGGGCCTCGTTCTTTATTCCTCTGCACCATTTAGGCTAGCGCAAAAGAGTGGGAAATGCTACTAGATCAATGTAATAGCATTGTGTACCCCCTTTGCACTGCTATAAATGGCAACACAAGAGGCACCAGACAATCTAGCCCTATAACTTTGTTGAAATATGGAAGTGATCGGAAATACTTGTTTTGTTGTTTCAGCATTTAACTATTCACTGTTGATTCTGTCACCTGTATGATAAAATATCTTCTGCTCAGGTTCAATACCTAGACCCCATTTGCCTCAGTGCTCCTTGTGCAGAGTCTGTGTGTCAGCCTGGTAATAAATAAACCTCATGGAGTTACCATGTTTGTTATACACGTCCTTGGAGAGAGGATTTCAACAGTAATTAGGGCTGGTCAAATCATTCATCCCAATGTTCAATTGAATTTCTGGCATTCTTTCATCAAATTATTTGTGAATAACTTTTTCACCACTCGTCCAGCTCTATAGATGGTAGTTTGGTATCCACCAAATAATTATTCTTGGCACCTAGTTCTCTGCTCCATTACTCCCATTTTACATCAAATTAACACTGGAATAAATTGCCTAGGGAGGTTGTGGAATCTCCATCTCTGGAGATATTTAAGAGTAGGTTAGATAAATGTCTATCAGGGATGGTCTAGACAGTATTTGGTCCTGCTATGCGGGCAGGGGAGTGGACTCGATGACCTCTCGAGGTCCCTTCCAGTCCTATAATCTATGAATCTATGAATCTATGAACTCCACTGACTTGAATAAAAATAGCACAGCAGAATGAAGAATCCTTTGATATTTTTTCATTTATCCCAATTGATTTGAGAATAACTTTGTTCCATTATTCTATCATCTCTAAGCTTCAGTTTAATTCTGATCATTCTGAACAATTGTATTTCCAACAAAAGAAACTACTGGTGACATTTGGTTAATTTGAATTGCTATTATTACCTCCAGACCAATATAATTTTTAATGGGTTGGACAATATACAGCAAACCAGTCCCTTGGAATTTGCTTTTATTAAGTTCAAGTCCAACTGAGTTCAAAAGATCCTTCTGTAAAATGTAAATGTCCCCTAATAGTTCATGACTAATGTCTTACACTTGGCTTTCCTATAAATTGCTCTTTACTGAGCAATTTCTGTAGCAATACTCAGACCTCCTTATCAGCACTTGATGTTCATGTAAACCATCTCTTGTTAATGACTACGTGGACAAAAAGAAAAAAGAAAAGTAACATTGCACAGACCTCAAGACTCCTGCTTCATCAGAACTTTGAAGTTCAGCTGTTAATAGCAGCGTTGACTACTTACATAAAAAGTGTGTAGTAAACTGAACTGACATTGTCTAATTTCTAACAATTGGTTTAAACTATCACAAATGACATGGGCTTCCTTCCCCCCTCTCCTCCTCCCCTGTCTTGAGGCAGCCAGGATAATTAAAGTTGTTTCCAATATGTGGGCTATTGTCCTAAGCCGAAAAATGCAAAACGTTTTTACAGTTGGAAGCAAGAACGCTTTCAAACAAGCTCCCATCTGTGTGAAAAGGGGATCCTCAGCTGCTGTTTATTATCTATCTGTTTACATCACACATGTGCATGCTGAGGACAAAGTGGTTCCATAAATTACTCCTCTAGTATCATTTTGGCCATTATTGACTGCCAAAAACAAAAGCATTTGACGGGTTGTTGAATGCCTTTTAGTGATCCTACAGTCGTTTTTAACTTGCACTGAATAACTGACATGATCTCATCTGCTTTCCTACTTCATTTAGGCTACATAATATTTATCACACTGCATAGAGTAAATAGAAAGTGACATAAACCACATCCATGCTCTCCTGATTAAGTGGTTAACACATAAGCATGGCTGAGTACGTAAAGCACAGGGCTATAAGTCACGAGAGATGTAGATTCTATTCTTTAAACTGACACTGACTTCCTGTGAGATCTTGGGCAAGTCAGAGGCCTCAGTTTTCAAACTGTGGTCATGAATTGGAGACACCTGCACTTGGGGGGTTGCCCAACATGAGACACCTCCCCCCCACTGGAAAAAAATTCAGGAGCGGGGGAGAAATCATGAAATGTTTTACCTCATAGTGAAGGCTAGTTATTCTGGGCCTGTATGTTCATACACACATTTTTACCTCTTTTCAGCCTTGCAGACCTTTTCAAATGGCTTAAAAGCATGTTTAGGGTCTGATTTTTTCACACCCTTGTCCTCCTCTATCATATACTCTTTTTAGTGGAGCTACTGGCACTGCATAGCAGGGACCTCCAGAGTAAAAGCATAAGCTGCTACAGTTTGAGGTAAAGATCTAAGATTTGATGATACCCAGGGTCTATGACAACTCACCTCCTCTGGAGACTGGTATAGAGATGGGCCTGTAACACATGTTCAGCAATGGGTTACGTATGCCTGTGCAGAATTGTGCAAATAGAAGTCAGATGGAGGTGCTACTCTAAATTATGCCATTAATATTCATCCCATTGTTTCATCATAGGCATAGGAGTTAAATTGGGTTTTAGATTGAGCCGAAGCTTTCAAGCTAAGCTTAGGCAGGTAAATCCCTCCTTAGTCATCGAAATAAAGTGTCCTAATTTGCAGAGGTGCTGAACACCCACAATTCCTCTTGACTTCGGTGGAGCTATTCCTGATTCATACTGGCCTCAGAGAAGAATAGGTCCATGGTGAGGGTAACCCAGTGAGTTATGAACCCTAGTTCCTATCTCACACATGAGTTACAGCTCTTTCTTGCATAGTCTCCTGTGAGAGAGTTGTCTTACCCATATATTACTGGGCATTAATACACTTCTCAGGTGGAAGAAGTCATTCTCCTTTGCACCTGAGGCATGCATTAAATGCCAGGTAATCATGTGCATCGTGTCATGTCTTATTGCTTAAGGCTAAGAAAAGACCAAGAAAAAAGAATGGTAATACCGCTAAGTGCAGAACAAATGGAGATAATGTTTCTTTCTGTTCCTAATTACTCACCTCACTGCTTTAGCAAGCTAAAATTGAAGTTGTTTTACATAGTTCAAGTTGCAAATCAGAATATCTTTATTCAGTCTATAATTGAATATACGCTGAATGAAACCTAGATTAAGTATATAATAGGAACTGATCTGAGACCATGTGACAATTCAAATAGCCAATTTTTACTTCACACCCACTCTTCTCTAGTGCCAATTTCTGCTCACAAATAAATTGATTTTCTCTGGGGGGAAAAAGACCCATTTTCCAGCAAAAAACAAAAATTGTGAAATGCTGTTTGTGGCAGCGAGAGGGGAGGGAGAGATTCAGTGAAATGGGACCATTTTGAAGTTCAGAATGAAATGGGTGGGGGATCAAATGTTGAGTGGATTCAAATTTCATTGTGAATATTTTTGCAAGCCTCTAACTGTGATATGATGACAGTGGACCAGATCTTCAGCTGTTGTGAACAGGCATTCCTCCAGTGTGGTCACACCAGCTAATGGTCTGGCCTGTTATGAATTACACTACAACTTAGAAGTCAAAGGGACCAACATTTCCAAGCAGCTCTTGCCTTCGTAGTAGTAATATTATATTTATTATTTGTATTATAATATCTCAAAACAGATTGGGACCAGACACTGTAGAGACACGTGGTAAGAATCAGTCCCTGCCCCAAAGCACTTACAATATAGATCAGAGGCTACTCAAGAGAATCTGCTGCCCTAGGCAAAACTTTGGATTACTGCCCCCCCTCTTCATAAGCCTATGGTAGCAAATTTGGCCCAGCCACTCCTCCGTCATGACAGAGTTGCAACGCCTCTCAAACTAGACAAAAAGCAGGAGGGGAAGTAGACAGAGAGGTGAAGAGACTTGGACATCCAGCCCCAAACACTGGAAGACATGTCTGAAGTAGGGATGGAGAGAGCAGGTTGAAGAAAAGAATAACTCTCCTGGAGGTTGACTCAATCTTTCTAAGAGAAGCTGAAACTAACTTTGTTGTGGTTCTGAAATGTCTGGATAACTTTTTTTTTTCATGCTTTTGTATGTGTGGTTTCCACTAGAGCCAGAGCACACAAGGCAGGCAGTTTTCTGAAAGGTACTTGGGATGGAAGCAGCTAGTATTGGGACTCTTCCATGGGGACCTTGTTCTTGTGAGATTTCTAGCCCGATTTTCTTGACTCGAGAATTTTGAAAAGTTAGGAGGAGCCCTGGGGAACCATGTGAACTTTGGAATGATCAGCTGAACTAAGCCCACACTCCAGAGTGGTTGAGATTGCCTGTGACCTACATGAAGTTTTACAGTAGTTGTAGTCAGTTGAATAAAGACACTAACTTTCATGATTCATTCTTGGCACAGAGCAACCCTTTGTCTATTCCTACCTTTCACCCTTTCTTCATTAAGTGGAAAATCCAAGAAGTTTCCTTTAATCAGGTTTGAGTTTGCACTGATGTGATGTTTACTGACTGAGATGGTGGTTTTCAAACGAAGTCAGGAACATCTGGCCAAGTGGCTTGGCAGTAAGCCCAGCAAATTGCCATTCCAAAGGCCCAAGTTCATGAGCAGCCTTGGGCCCTTTCATCCTGGAGATTGTAAATCCTGAGGGTAATCGAGGTGGCACTTATAGTCTAGATGTAATCATCTTGCTTCACTACCTACTGGCACCACTGGCTTCCCCTGTAGGATGTCACGCCGGGCATAATGTCCAGCATCTTGCCTTTTATCACATTCCTCTTGTTTCCCACCAATGATGCTCACCTCACTACCTTGCTCATTTCCATCTCCCTCTCCCATCTTTGCCTCTTCTTTCTTGCTCCTTTTTGGAGATAGAATGCCTCTGCAATGAAGCTGTCACTCACCGCTGGTGTGCTTCCTTACATCTAGGTCTGGGAATGTAGCTCTTACTTCATCGGGTGGCCCCTTGCTGCTCTTTGCTTGCTCTGGGATAGTCTTTCTTCCAGTAACTTGGCCTTCAGGCCAGGTTACCATTTAATCTGTCCCCTCCCAGGTTACAAAATCCAGCAGGACCACTGTCCAAATGCTGTCTCCAGATGAGGTTCAACCCCAGCTCGGGGCTCTGTGCCACTAAACCAATGGCTGATGGGGACCCAAGCCCAGCCACTGCCCGGGGATCCAGCCCAGAGACCCTATAACCAGCAATCCAGGTCCTCAGTCCCTATCCCTGTTGCTGTTTCCCTGGGCTACTTCCTAGCCAGCTTCTCTGTCTTCTCTTGCCTGGATCTGGGTTTACCATGGAAGTCTACTCTACTCCCTACCTGTGGCCTTTGTCCCTCCCAGCCTCATGTCAGATTCCTTATTGGAGGGCAGGATCCTAGTGCTTATCATCCCTCTATTATCCTCCTTGTTCCTGACAACCTCCCTCCTTCCAAGGGGTGATCACAAAATCCTTCCTCTGCATCCTCTTTCTGCTCTCAGCTTCTTGGCTTTATAGTGCTGGCCCAGCCCTTCCTAATCAGGGCTTCACTCTCAATTAATCCTTCCCCTCCCCCTCCTATAAGGGGATGCCAGGTAACCTAATTGGCCTCTCAGGGCCTCTTTCACCCTATCAGGACTGGTGTGGGGTGTGCACTCCATCACATCCTTGAACAAGAGGCCTCCATTTTTCTTCCTCCAAATCCCATCTGTTCTGGCTTTGATGAAAAAAAAAATTAGATTGGTTTTTAAACCTGAAAAGTTTTCAGGGTCCTGCCCCCTTCCCCTGCCAAAAAAATAATAATTTTAAACAAAATGAAAATGTTGCAGAAAAAAATGCCATTTTTTTATTTTTAAAAGCGTGTAGATGGAAACATTTTCAAACAGCTCTAGTAATAAATGAAAAATGACCCCCATTTTGAGGGGAAAACATAGATTTAATGTGATTCTTTCTTTCTGCTCTCCCAGAGTTTCCCAAGCAAGATACCACTTCCTATATTCTTGTCACTCAAACCAAGCTTAAATCACTGTCCTTTTTCTGCTTCTTTATATCCATTAAAAATGTTGCAGTCAAATATGGCTGACTATTTTGTGGATGCGGTCCGAGTCAGAAGCGAATTACTCAAACATAGATATAACTGCAGAAGCTCTGCGGAGCTAACAGAATTACCAATTTGTAGTAACGTAGCACCTACTGGCTCAAATAAATCTAGGATCCCGCTGGGCCAGATACTGTAAAAACACAGTCACAGACAGTCCCTGCTCTAAAGAATTCACAATCTCAATAGACAGGGCAGACAAAGAATAGGAGAAGGATTATTATCCCCGTTTTACAGATGGAGAAATGAGGCAGACAGGAAGCCAGGATCAAAGCCAGATCTCCAGCATATGAATGAGGGTGGGGGGTGACACTTAACCACATGACCAATCTCTGTGTCTAGTAAGAGAGCCCATTTTTTTGGCAGTAAAGAAAGCTGATCTGACTGGAACACATGGTGGAGGAAGACATACTACGTAGGAAGGAGTTGTTTTTCACATAGTCCCTTTTACAACTATAACTGCATTTTAAGGGCTCAATCCTTCAGAACTTTACTCATGTGAGTCATCTTTACTCCAATGAGTAGTCCCATTGACTTCAGTGATGGAGTACGAGTTTGCAGGTTCGGCCATAAATTGCATCCCCTGTTAGGCAATGTGAAATATTAACACCTGGCTCCATCTGGTCCAGACTGCGTCCTTCACAATGGTTTGTTTATGTGTAATTGCTGGCTTTGGCATGAAGCTTTAGCTACTGCTACATTGTCCAAGTGGAAACCTGTGAAAGAACAGGATCAAGTTGATCTGTCTGCTTTCACTGCACGGAAAATGTATGCTGAAAGGATCACCATGCGGCTAGCTGTTTGTTTATTCGAACAGTCCTTTTGAATTACCATCGGCTGTACTGAAATGCTTAGTGAGGTGAGATTTAAAACAGCCAAGGAGGAAAAAAGTCAAAGTGCCCAAAGGGTTAGTGGACAGCCAATTCCAGTCAGTGCTGACCTCTTTCTGCTCTGAAGTTTGCTGGCATCGTACACGTTCCTTTGCTGAGAAATGCAAAGGCTCCTTGAGCGTACAGAGAAAGTAGTCTTTGTTTCATCAGATGTTTATATTAGAGCAGGGAGGATCTTTTGTATATTGTCACTGACCTTTCAAAAAAAAAAATTGCAATCTGGTTTCAAGATCACAATTTTTTCAGCTGCACATAATAATTTGATTCAGGCATTTGATTCATGCACTGAAGCTGAAAGCTCAGATTGAACTAACAATTGCGTCCGCTTCCCACAGTCTGTTCTGTCCAGAGATACCCTGTGCCCTTTAGGCTGGCAAATTGTCTTCCTGGTAATAGGCTGCCCATCAAAACCTGTTATGCTGCATTGTCAATAAAATAAAATGAAAGTGCCTTGTATCGTTTTGTGTGTGATTTTTTTTCTTTCAAAGGCTAGAAAATGAAAAGGAAATGCTAATAGGCCTTTGGTTCACCTTTCCTCTTCCTGAGACAGAGTAGGGACTACAGAATTTCCTGCCCCAATGCAGCTATCCTAGAAGGGCTTAAAAAACACAGTAGACTGTAAGGAAAATCAAAAGGAAATCTTTGAAAATGAATACAGAATTTCTAAATCTTACAGTAGGAGCTGCCTTGAGGGGGCAAATTACATAGAGGTAGAAAAAGGAAGCAGGCAAAATGTAAGGTTTCATGTGTATTCCCTTTAATACCTGTAAAATGTAATGGAGAGCAGGATGGGGGTGCAAGTCCTGGGCTGGGAAGAGCAATGGCTCCTTGATTTATTCCTCTGAGCACAACATATCACCTATCACTTAGAAGGGCGGCCAGCACGTCCCTCGGCCCACACCGCTTCCTGCAGCCCCCGTTGGCCTGAAGCGGCGAACCGCGGCAAGTGGGAGCTGCAATCGGCCGAACCTGCGGATGTGGCAGGTAAACAAACTGGCCCGGCCCGCCAGGGGCTTTCCCTGAACAAGCGGAGGCCCTAGTTTGAGAACCACTGACTTAGAAAACCTCTACGGTGATGATGTGCATACATAATGATTACATGTAAGTGTAACACCGACAGACCCTGGTGGTGGGCGGGATCAAACCTGTGACCTCTGGAGCTTAGTGCGTGAGCCTCTACCACATGAGCTAAAAGCCAACAGCCTGTTAGCTAAAGCTGTAGAGCAGACTCATTTTATCTCTCTCTCTCAAGTGGTCTTGGTGCCATTAGATGCGACAGAACACCACACCCAGAAGGTGTGTGGGTTACATAAGCACAGCCAGGGAGGTGGCTGGAAGGTTGGCTTGTTTTTCATACACTGCCGAATGTGAAGCTGCAGGGAGATTGATATTCTGAGCTCCCACCAATATCAGACAGTGTGATTTGGGTAACAAATGTGCAGGGCAAATCAGAGAGGAGAATTTTGACTTCGACCAAGCGATGCCGCTTTACGCTAACTGAGGCGCTGGCCTCTGATGTATATACACAATTGGTGCCTTTGCGCCCATGCCATTTTCACACGTGAATTAGGTGCATGCAATTGTGCATGTCTGATTTTCAAAACTAGCCTAAAATGACTTGCCTCAGATCACACAGCCTATGGCAGAGCTGGACTAGGCAGCCAGTCTCGTGACTCTGGTTCTATGGCTTAACTACGAGATAATCCTGCAATCTTTTCCCTAGCTCCATTTATATACATGTGGGATTTTATATATATATATATATATATGAGAGAGATTGGTATTATGCTGACTTATTACATTTTTTAAATCTTATTTTCATCAGTAAGAAGAACTGAGAGGAACAGGAGGCAGAAATAAAACATGCCATATAAGGCCTGATCCAAAGTCTATTGAAGTGAATGAAAAGAATCCCATTGGCTTCACAGGGATTTCATTCAGGCCCATGGGGTCCTGTAACAAGAAACACAAAAAATGTGAAAGAAGGTGTTAATTCACCAAAACCCTAAGCAACATTTAACCCTTTGATTTCTCACCTGCCTTCTGTCCCAGTGACTTAACATTTGCACTGGAAGGAGTGGCACAAGAGATGTCTTTATGAAGTTATAACACATTTTCCCATTGTCATCTTAACAGAAGAGAAAAGAAAGCACTTTACAATGCAAGAAAGTATTGGGATTGGGGGAACTGCCAGTTAAATTGCAATAAAGGCTCAAGAACCCTAAACAATGAGCCTTCATGCAATTCACCCTAAACAATGACCTTTGTGCCATTGTCTTGCAGTGTTTTAAACATCATGGATAATCTGGAATGCACTTTTCTGCTTTGGAGACAGATGATCCTAGGGAAGTAATATTGAAGAAAGGAATAATAAATATTTCAAGGTAAGTAAATGTCTTGGTTTTAAGTGGGTTCGGCTTGTAGTTTTTCTCAGAGTGCACAATTTGGAGGGGAGGGATAGCTCAGTGGTTTGAGCATTGGCCTGCTAAACCTAGGGTTGAGAGTTTAATCCTTGAAGGAGCCATTCAGGGAGCTGGGGCAAAAATCTGTCTGGGGATTAGTCCTGCTTTAAGCAAGGGGGTTGGACTAGATGACCCCCTGAGGTCCCTTCCAACCCTGATATTCTATGATATTGCCTGTGACATGAAAACAATGGACATTTTTCTCCACCTTCAAGACCAAGGGACAAGACAAGACTTTTAACATGTGCTGATGATCTATAGATGATCACTGTACCAGTCAGAATAGGAAATACCACCTATTAAAGCTTGAAGGACGTTGGAATGACTGAAAGCTTTGTGAAACTTGGTAGTGCAGTCAGTGTTAAATGCAACGGAAAAACCATCAATCCCAAAGTTAATCTATGGAGATTTCTGGGGAAAACTGACATACCCAGTGTTGTTTGCTCAAATCTTGACATACCTGGTCCTAACCCTGGCAAGGATTCTAATCTGCTCACTTAATCTGACTGCAAAACAATGCCACACTGAAAAGAATTGTGCTGCTGTTAAGCAAGCTGATTCACATTTAAAAAAAAAAAATGATCCCAATTTTGAAACAACTTGAGCCAATCCTCTTGGTCCACTCGAGTAGTTCTCTTCTTAAAGGGACCACAAAAGAGGCTTTTGTTTTCCAAACATGACATATTTTTAGACAGTTGCAAAGTATCTTGTCTCACAGAATTGCCCTCCACAATTCTAACTCATTGATGTACCTGAAGCAAAATGTATTTCTTCATCTCAAGCCCTAAAACATATCTGGGCAAATTGTAGGTGTGGTGGAAATGCCTTGAGATGGTTAAAATTTATGAATAAGAACTTTGAAGTTTGAAATTCCAGATGTTTAGAGCTCCATCTTTTTTGGTAATAATTGTGGAACTTTGGAGGGCTTCTCAAAAACTGGCCGTGGTTTCCAAAATTTGTTCAGAATGCATAAATTAAATAAACCTCAAATAGATGGCAAATAGTTTAATATACTGGGACATCAGAAATATTCCAAATGAGGAGTATAGTTTTAAAGTTCTGCCCAAGAATCACACACGCACAAAAGCCTGTTATTTATTAAAAGAACTTGTGAACTGAAATGTTGCAGACCTCTAAAAAAAATGCAGCCCATAGGTATATTCATTTAAATCTTGTTCCTTGTCTTAAGCAAAATAATATGAATAAAGGTTTCAATCATCATTCATACCAGAGTTATGCATTTCTGTGTCAAACTTGCAGACACATTTAAATTTAGGCACATGCATAAATGCTTGTAAGGTCAGGCCTTTACAGGTAGAAACGTATGTTGCAACTCTAACTGTGCAACTGCCATCCTGAACTGCATGGGGGAAAAGTCAAAAGAGACTAAAATACACATTTGGGACATAGCAATATAGATTAATACAGAAAAATAGATAGGTAGGCACAGAAACAAAAAGGTTGAGTGATGATATTTTTCCACTAACTTTAGTATCGTACAAAAGGTTTTCTCTTCTAAGCATGTACAGTGCCTAGCACACTGAGGCACCAATTCCTGGAGAACTACCAGAATAGAAGTAATAAGAGCTCTTGCACCATGGGCTGTGGGCTGCCAACATTAATGTCTTCATGACCTTACGTTTGCCTTTTGTTGTATAAGCTGATGATTTAAGGCAAGTTTCTTTTGCGGTGAGACTTGGGAATTTGTCCTGGCTTCCTGATCAAAAAAAAAAAGGGAGCCCCTATGTTGAGAAATTTAAAGGCACAATTATGTTTCTTTATGCTGGAGAAACTGGACTATCTACACTCTCCACTGTACAGCTTTGTAGGAGGGATTTTTTAGGTGGATATATGATGACAAGAATGAATCGGGGTGAAAAGGAAGGGGCAACCAAAAACCCCCCAACTACCTAGCAACCTCATCCTATTTGGCAATGATAGAAATGAAAAATTAGAGGCAGAAGGATGCTTGGATTCTTGTCAGTGAGAGCTGAAAGATGGTTCCCAATTGGATCGTACAAGTAATCAGACTGGGGCCCCAAACCTCCAGTACCAGGCTGTGGCTCTGACAGAGGCCTAACCTCCTAACTCCCCAGGGCCCTGTCAATCAGAGCTAAAACTGAAGCGATGGAAGGAAAGTGTCAGGCTGGCTAAGACGAAGGCATAGTATTGTTTTTCAAATTTAACCCCTTTGCAGATTAAATTTCATCCAGATCTCTGTGTGGCCAAATGACCCTGTTTGGTGCTATGGGCAGTAAGTGTAACTCTTTTACATCAGTAGCAGCACCCTGTTATCACTTAGAGCAGGGTGAATTTCCATTTCTCTATACAATCCTAGAGTAAGACATGTTTATCTGCCCCAAAGAGGATACAGTTTCATGAGTACCAGTTATAATTGGACTACTACAGTGATAAAAACTGAATAAACAGAAAACCAACAAGTACGTCAATGCAATACTATTTTGCATAACAGATACTGTCATTCTTAAGCACCACAGTACTGTAAAAAAAAGTTGTAGACTGTAAGCTTTTGGGAGCAAGAACTATATTTTCATTATATGTGTGTACAATACCTAGCACAACTGGGCCTAATTCCTGATTGGGGCCTCCAAGTACTAACTTGATTCAAATATTAAATAATAATGTTAAATCTAAGCAAACAGCTTACAGAATGTGGTGTGTACTGGATAGAACTGATAAAAAACTGGATTTTGTTTTCTGTAATACATTTGGGTGGATTTGGTTTGTTTGTTTTTCATCAACATTTTTCACTGAATTTTGGAGGGGAAGGGGTTACTATATTTTGGCTGAAAGTTTTTGGGTTCGGCGGTGTCAGTGTTTCAATGTAAAGGCAGAATTTTCCACTGAAATATTAGACAAATATTTTTGTTTGTTTTTGTTGAAATTTTTCCAGAAAGAGGGGGACCCATTTTCCAGAGAGCCCTCATTGAAAAGCTATTTTTTTCAAACAGAAGTTTCAAGGGGAAAAATGGAACCAGCTCTAAAACTGGCCTTTCTAGCTGGCTGGCTAGGTCTGCATTATCTCTGCTAATGCGCATGGTATATGAGATGTATGCAACTGTCAGCATGTCGAGGCCATTTCCACAGGGCCCTCATGATAATAAACTGGATCTGCTGCTCCAACATGATGGGAGCCATCTACTCCCTTTAGCGGGTAGCTATCGATCTATCGGGGATCGATTTATCGCGTGTAGTGTAGACGTGATAAATCGATCCCCGATCGCTCTCCCATCGACTGCTGAACTCCAGCTCGGCGAGAGGCAGAAGCAAAGTCGACGGGGGAGCCACGGCCGTCGATCCCGGGCCGCGAGGACACAAAGTAAATAATTCTAAGTCGATCTAAGATACATCGACTTCAGCTACGCTATTCTCGTAGCTGAAGTTGCGTAGCTTAGCTCGATCCCCCTCTCCCCCCCCCGCACAGTGTAGACCAGGTCACACTCACGGCTGTACTGCTATGCTCTGGAGAAGCAGATGTATATTCATTTATATTATAATACTACCCAAAGGCTCCATTCAGGATGTGCATGGTACAAACACATAGGAAGATATGATCACTGCCCCAAAGACCTTGCAGTCAAAGACCCAGTGGTGCAATTCACTTCATATGGACATGACAATGCACCACTGAAGTCAGTGGTGCTCTGTAGTGGTGGGCCAACACACAGGGAATTGCAGGGTCCCGGCCTAAGGAGAAAATGCATGACAAGTAGGCCTGTGCGAATAATGGATGTTTTGATTTGCTGGCAATTCTGAAAAAAAAAAAAATCAGTAATTGTTTTGGGTTGAACTTTTGATTTTGAGCACATAACATTTTAAAGCATTCTTAAATTATGCTTAAAAAATTAAATGACAATTTCCAAACAAAGTTGCTTTGAATAAAAAAAAAATCTAAATATTTCTGTTAAAAATGACAAGAAAAGATTCTGATTTTTTTTTCAGAATTTGTTTCAACCAAAACAATTTGGCAAAATTAACATTAATTCACAAAATATTTTTGTGTTCTTTAATCTGCATTTTTTCACCAAAAAAGTTATGGTTGAAATATTTCACCCATCTCTAACAATAAATAACTAACAAATATATGGAAGTGGGAGAATATATGTTTACATTGACTGGCTATCTGTGCAACTTGTTGGTTCTAAATCTCTCTTAAAAGGGTACTTTTTTAACATAGAGAAATTATATACCACACCCAAGTTAAAATAATGCCATTTAGGCTGCAAAGTCAAGCACACAAAAATTAGAAAATTATAGAATTAAGGTTTCCTAGATTACAAATATCGGTCAGCTCATCAGATGGTATAAATCAGGATCTCATTGGTCTAAGCACTGCGCAGATACATAAGAAGTTTTTATAACCTAAGATGACAAAACATGACAAATAGCTGTAACAAACTTCCAGTGTTTTGTTTACAACATTTTACTGTGCATCAACAACAGAGTTTTGTATGTGAAGTCAATCAAGCCTTATTCGATGATTGGGTGGGGGAAAAAAGAGAGAAAGCATGGTTATTTTTTTCTATCCAAAAAACAATAATTGCTTCTTTTCTCCTGTTAATGGAAATAAGGTAAACTGGAACTTTTCACAACAAATCAGTGTACAATGACACAATAACCTACTGTGAAATGCTTGGGGTAGAGGTAACTTGGTTACTGTTCATGCATGATTTAAAATGATAGAACAGGCTAAGCTCATAAGAGGTGATTTTTAAAAAAATATTTGATGGAGAAAGGTCTGAGAAGAAATAAACACAAAAATACCTTGATTCCAAATTTTCTCTTCCATATGCAGATGGAAGACTCCTCTCCCCTCCTTCCCCCACCCCACCTTAAAGGATAAGACAAGTCAATTTGTGGTTGGAGAATTTCCACTTAGCCCAAGCATTTTGTATCTACCATAAAATGGTCCCTTTTTTTAATAGCTAGAGGCCTGATCGTGCAAATGCTCACTACCAGAAATAACGCACACCACTGTGAGTAACCTTGTTGACGATACTACTCACCACAGCAAGCACTATACCTGACAGTAAGTGTTTGCAGGGAGGCCAGTATTATCACTGGTCAAATCTTGACTTCAATGGAACTTCTGCCTGAATAAGAACCTTAATGAAGGCCCTGTAGGATGTTCCTATAGGATATCACATCAATTCTGCTTTTCATTTTTTTCCTTCATGTTTTATGTATTATGGGTATTTACATGAAAACAAAACTTTGCTTCTTAAGAATCTTGTCTATTCCTTCTGCTTATTTTCCCATTTGAGATTATCACAACCCTGTGTTAGTGATAATCTAATAATTTCCCCAACAATCAATTCTGTGTCGTAGGGAAGTACAATCATCCCCATTCTACAGATGGGGAACTGAGGCAGACATTGGGAGTTAGGAGATCTGTGTCACTTTGGATAAATCACTTATAGGGCCAGATTTTTTTAAAGATATTTGTGCACCTAAATCCTATGGTAGTGCCCTAACCTCTGGACCATCCTTCCTGGCTATGATGTGCTTGTTCTTATGCAAATATCCCCAGTCATTAACACTGTGTAGCTCTCAACAGCTTTACAAAATCAGGTGTTGATGTGAACATTTTCTCTGATTTTGATTTATGCGCATTTACACTCTTTAAGTTCCACACTGGGCTGTGTATTTGAATGAACCTGAATCTCAAAATTGAACTTAATTGGAAATGGGTTATTTTCACCTAGACAGATGAGGTGGATGAGGTACCGTCTTATTGGACCAATTTCTGTTGGTGAGAGAGACAAGCTTTTGAACTACAAAGAGCTCTTCTTCAGGTCTGGGAAAGGTACTCAGAGTGTCACAGGTAAATACAAGATCAAACAGATAGTTTAGCATAAGGAGTTAGCACATATTCTGAGGGACCATTTTGTAGTCATTAGTTTTTAGTGTCTAACAAAGTTATGAATTTAAGCTCCCAGGCTCATCTTTTGAAAGTGTAGAGCAGATCTCCTTTGAGGATGAGGACTGATATCAGATATAGAGGGATCGCTTTGTGAAAAATGTGCATCCACAGGTGATATGGTGTTTTTATCTTTTATCATTTTCCTGTGAGAGTTCATTCAAGAGTGTAGTGATTGTCTGGTATCACCCACATAGTTGTTATTGGGGCATTTAGTGCACTGGATGAGGTACACCACATGTTGTGATAGGCATGTGTAAGCCCCATGGATCTTGAAAGTTGTGTTGTGGGAGTGTTGATCATTGTAGCAGTGGAGATATGTCTTCAGGTGTCAAATCTGTTCTGGTAGGATCTGGCGCCTCTTTGAGGTGGTGTGTCCTGGTCTGTGGGGAGCTTGCTTCTGGTGGTCAGCTTGGAGAGGTTGGGGAGTTGTTTGAAGGCCAGAAGAGGGAATTCAGGAAAGATTTATTTCAGGATGGGGTCCCATTGAGTATGGGTTGTAGTTGTTTAATCATACGCAGTATGGGTTTCTGTGGGGAGTGGTAGGTGACAACTAGGGGTGTGGGTAGGAGAGAGGGGTTTATTTCTGTATTGAAGAAGACGCTGTCAGGGTATTTGGGTGGTCCATTCTATGATGTGCTCTACTAATAAAGTTGTTAGTCTCTAAGGTGCCACAAGTACTCCTGTTCTTTTTGCGGATACTCTGGTGGAGTGTCCTTGTTTGGTGAAGACAGGTTTTGTAGTTTTAAATCTGTCAAAACCATTCAAAACTGATAGTTTGTTGGATGCAAAACTATAACCAGTTTGGCTTAAAATTTGGGCTCCCTGAAAGTGACGACAAATCTAGTCTGAGTTTTCAGTTTGTAATCAAATGTGAAACCATGTGCATTTCCCGTAGTTTCAAGATGAACTACAGTATTTTGCATGATTCTGCTGGAGATCCTGGCCAAGATTTCAAAACTAGGAGCTGAACAATAGGCTCTTACGTCCCTATTTAGGCATCTGCCTGATTTTTCAAAAGTGCTGAGTCCCCAGCAGACCCCGTTTAAATCAAGTGGCTTGTGAGTGCTCAGCACTTTTGATAATCAGACTACTGATTGAGGCCCTGATTCAGGAAAGATCCTTATTTTGGACAGCACTTAAGCTTTGGTCTCTTTAAAGCCAGTAGGATTTAAGTAAGTACTTAAAGTTGAGCATTTGCTTAAGCCCATGCTTAAATCCAATCCTATTCAGGACTACACTTAAGTGCTTTCCTGAATTGTGGCCGTAGATACCTAAACATGGATTTAGGAGCCTTTCTTTAGGCAATTAGTTTTGAAAAATCTTGATCTTGGTGCCCGTGTGACCCACTGGTGAGTGTGTGTTACAGGTCCCCCTCTGTGTGCAATCTACAGAGAATGGAAGTCTGTTACAGCCCATTTAGTGAGATGGGCTCTTTTCCTCATGCTATATTGGCTCAGGCTTTTACTGCCGGCAGACTCTATTTCAAGCAAGATGGTGCCCGTTGAATAAGTGAAAGTTTGTTTGGGATTTGAATTGCTGTGGGCCTCAGACACCTGGGATGAGTATTCTTTGATCCGTTGAGGTATGTAACCCAAGAGCAAGTACATGTTGCATGTAACCCACTGTGCCTGATCCATAAAGGATACAACACTGTTACAGTTCCAGCTAAGGAACTTTAGCTCAAGCTATAGCAATTCGTGCTTTTGATTCTGGAGTTCCCTGGCTCTATTTCTGGCTAAAGGCCCATCACATCTACACCTTATGGAAAGAGACTCATTGGAAATCCAATAAATGATTGATATTTTTTCCTAAATGTGATACCTCTGAAGGGGCATGTGTGGTTTATTTATTTGTGCGATGCAATCGTTGTGCATGGATTACTGATCAATAAGGCTAACTGTACCTTTTAGAAATTCAGATTGCTAGACTGTGAAGGAAGAAGGCAAGGGGTTACTGCCTGAAAAAGTCAGGGAGCAAACAAACAAACAAAAAAGTTTACCGAAGAATTTAAAAATGCTCCTTGCACCTTTGGCCGAGGGGCTTTGAATGAAATCATTTATATTAGCTGCAATATCTGGCTGACTCAACTGAACTCCATAATCAAACGCAAGAGATTTGGGGCGGGGGGGGGGAACCAACGTATAATTAAAACCTTGTTCTAATCCTACTTTGATGCCTCTGCCAGGACAGGTTGGACCAGTCAAAAGCCTCAACCATTTTATGTAATTTTTTTTTTTTAATTCTGTCAGTGACTGTGAAGCGGTGAAGTGGTTATTAGCCATATAAGGTATCAAGGTAAATATTTCAGTCCCCCTGTGAATTTCAGTCTCTCCCAAGTTAGTTTATTTGTTCTTGTCAGTGGACAGTGAAGTTTTGTTTGTCAAAACCAGTTGGGGCTGAGAGTGACAGCGGCAATGTGAGGTGATTTATTTTCTGATGGTCTGCGACTTCCCCTGTACTGCTTCCCCACCCCCATGTGCACACACCCAGCCCCCCCGCTCCCCGGGCTCTGGCCGGTGTGACATGGCATAGTGTTTCGTATTTTCAGCTGTGGGGGTGACCCTGGATAAACTCTGCCGGCGCCAGTAGTTTTCCTTCCTTTTTTACAGCTGTCTCAGGGCCTTGTTGTTGATTGGTCCAAGGGGGCTGACAGAATTTTGATGGCGGAAGGGTCCTTGCTGTATCAGCTTTGTTCAGAGGGGGTCTTCCTTCTGGTGTGCTGGCAACAGCAGGCTGAGCACAGAGGCTGGGGAGTCCTGGGGAGCTATGTCACACAGCGTCTCCCTCAAGTAATGGCTGTGCATCACCCTCCCCAACATGAGTGAGCATGCAGGCAGACACGGCCGCAGCCATCAGCACTAACCCAGACAGAAAGCGCACGCAGAACAATTACAGACAATCGAAACTAGCTGGCAAATGGTTCCTGAAAGCTCTTGTAAAACAATATGATCTCATTTCACAAGACTCTCTTGCCAGATGGCATTTCTCTCGCTTAAAAAGAAAGGATCTCCGTTAAATGGGGAAGAGCAGTTGAGGCTAAATCATAGTTGAAGATACCCAGGTGGGTCGCTTTTGCGCATTATTTGTGGGCAATATTATGACTTTAAAAATGAATTGCAAGATTGTTGTTTAAAAAAAAGATTTCCTTTAAAAAAATGCTGAATAGGTGGATGTCTTACAGGGAGAGAAGTTAGGAGTTCAATCTGTCAAGCTTATCAAAAAGAAGTACAAGAGGTGACTTGATTACAGTGCATAAGCACTGTCATAAGAGAAAATACGAGGTACTAAAAGGTTCTGTAAACTAGCGGAAAAAGGCATGAAAAGATCCGGTGACTAGAAGCTGAATCCAGACAAATTTAAATTAGATAGAAAGCAATTTTTTATGGGTGAAGTTGATTAGCCCCTGCAACCAATTACCAAAAGAAGTGGTGAATTCTCTATTTCTTGGAGTCTTCAAATCAAGATGGGATGCCTTTCTGGAAGATAGGCTTTAGTCAAACACAAGTTATTGAGCTCAGTATAGGAATAACTGAAAAATTCTATAGCCTGTGTTATACAGGTGGTCAGACTAAATCAGGGGTCGGCAACGTTCGGCATGCGGCTCGCCAGGGTAAGCACCCTAGCAGGCTGGGCCAGTTTATTTACCAGTTGACACGGCAGGTTTGGCCGATCGTGGCCCCCACTGGCTGCGGTTCACCGTCCCGGGCCAATGGGGGCGGCAGGAACCGCGGCCAGCACATCCCTCGCCCACGCTGCTTCTCGCCGCCCCCATTGGCCCGGGATGGTGAACCGCAGCCAGTGGGGGCCGCAATCGGCCGAACCTGCCACATCAGCAGGTAAATAAACTGGCCCGGCCCGCTAGGGTGCCTACCCTGGCGAGCCGCGTGCCAAACGTTGCCGACCCCTGGACTAAATCATCTAATGATCCCTTCCAGCCTTAAAGTCTATGCCAATGACTGTCTTTCTTATACTTACATTTTCCAAAATGGAGCAGTTATTCTATGTTCTAGAGGGTGCTACTATAATATTAATATTCAATAATAATTATTATATATAAGATCATCTCAGTAAGGTCATGCATGATTGTTAGGTTTAAGCATTGTTGACCTGATATTTTATGATGGGAATAAATTATTTTATACCAGTGTTCCAAAACTGGCATAGAGAAGCAGGAACAGGAAAAGGAGATGGTTCAATCATCAGTTTGTTTCTGCCCTCAGCAGCAAACCGTATGCAGCAGATTGACTGTGAACTTTTGCAAGAAGGGGCGGAAGAGATATTAAACAGAAATTAATAGGAACATTGACTGAGGCCAGTGTGATCGAGCCGTATTTATGCCCCAGGGTTAGTGTGGTGAGTAGAAATAGGTAAGAGGCAGAAAGCCACCAATGGAGCTTGAAGCCCAGATCACAAAGGTAGAAAGAGAAGAATCTACAGCAGTGAGAGAAAGAGGCAACTTTAGGGTCTGATCCAAAGACCATGGAAGTAGTCCCATTGACTTCAATGGACTCTTAGTCATGCCTTTATGGAGGAAAGGGAGACTGTAAAGTGGTGGACTAATTCAGGGCCTGTGCATCAAAAAACATTCTCTAGCCCGGGGGTATCAGTCTCCTTCTCTTCAGGGACTCAGCTTAATTTCCTCAAATTACACAAGTTCAACACATCAGTCATGTCCCTTCCCTTTAACCTGTGGTCTTCTTCAGGGATCTATCTACTCCCTACAGGATTATACTCCACCATCAGCCTGGGAGTCAAGGCAAGCCTCTTCATCCCCTTCTCCTTCCTAGCCTGCTCCATACAGGATTACATATGCAGATGGCCTGCAGGCGTTCCTGGGTCAGGGGAAAGAGTCTGGTTTATAAGAGATGAAACAATAGTTTGAATATCACCTGATCCTAACAAAAGCACCAACAGCTCAGTTGCTGGGGAGAATTGCAGGACGTAGGTAGGTGCCTGCAGGATAAACCAGACTCTTTCCCCTGACCCAGGGTCTCCTGCAGGCACCTCCTGCAGTTCTCCCCAGCAACTGAGCTGTTGGTGGCTTCTGTTAGGACCAGGTGATAGTCACACTATTGCCCCATCCCTTGCCTCACAGCCTCAGTTAGGAGGCAGCTGATTAGTCATAGATGGGACTGGGGCCCAAAAGGGCCAACAACCCTCTGCCAGAGGCCGTTAAGTTCTGAAAAGTTCTGAAAGCACAACGATGGAGTAGAGGTGGTCGGAAAATTATGGAGGGCACATTTCTCCCTCAGAAAATGCTGATATGTCATTTCGTGGAAATGTGGATTTCGACAACATTTCGTTTTGAAAGAAGAACAGGAGTACTTGTGGCACCTTAGAGACTAACAAATTTATTAGAGCATAAGCTTTCGTGGACTACAGCCCACTTCTTCGGATGCATGTCGTTTTGAAAGAGAAACCGAAAAAAGGTTTGATTTTCTATTTTGAAATGCCACGTCATTTCAAATTGTTTATTTTATATTATTTAATGTAAAAAATGAAAGGTTAAAATAGGAACAAATCATTTTGATTTTATTGAAACTAAATGTTTTGATTGGACCAAAATGATTTTTTTAAATTTTGTTTTGTGGGAAATGTTGAAAAAAGTTTGTTTTCATTCTGTTTTGGAATGAAAAACGTTTTGAAATCACAGATTTTTTCCAGCAAAATGAAAAATCTGGTTCCTGCCCAGCATTAGGAGGGGGAGAACTTCAAACCTGGTGAAAGCAGGGCAACTCCATTAATGGCTGGAGTTCCTTACACCAGGCCTCGATTTGACCTGTAGAGGCCAGATCAGGAGAGAAGAGAAATGGAGTCCTGGCAGCAAAGAAAAAGGTGGGGTTGTGAGAACAAAGTTTTTGGTGGTGGTCAGTGGTTCATTTGTGCCAGGGTTTGCTAGGGCTGAGCCTCTAGACTTGACAGTTCATCACCCCAGCACCTCTGGGCTTGCTGCATCAGTTATGAATGTCAAAAAATGGCTTGAACTCCTGCACCTAATTGCTTGAGCCCCTGCACCTCTTCCATTACAAATTAAGCACTGGTGTGGGTGTGGAAGAGAGCAGCTGCTCCTTTGAAACAGCTAGGAAGAATATTTTCCTCCCAACAGGGCACTGCAGGGTGGAGCAAGTGGAATGAGACCTCTAAGTTAAGTTGGAGCTCCCAGGGTTTGCTGAGGGAATGTGGTTGTAAAAGACCATTTGGGGACTGAGCTATTTCCCTGGATGTTGGACTTCTCCAGACTTAGGCTTCTGAGCACATCTGCGGGAGTTGGTTTTTTGGAACCGTCTCCCCATCAAAACTTCAGGGCTCAAGTTCTCAAATTCAGGCACAAACCAAACCCCACAGGGTTCAGACATCTCTGGGGAGGGGGCAGAGAGCTGTCATTGTGTCGCACAATTCCCACTGTGTGAGGCTGTGCACCTCCCTAAAGCACTAACAAGCAGGGGGCATTAGTGCGTCTTTAATATTCATTGTTTATTTTCCTATGGAAAAATTGGATAGCCAATTTTTCATTGCTTGTATCTGAAAATAAATTTGCCTTTTGACATTTAGATTCCTTTCCCCAATCTACACACACACAGAGCAGGGTAGGATTTTCAAAAGCACTTCAGTTTAACACGGCTTCAACTTGCTTCCAACCTCTGCTCCCTCCAATGGGAAATTCCCACCTAGATTGTTTTTGAGCAGAGTTGTTTCCTATCACATCAGTTCAAGTCATCTTTTGACACCAGCATAATCAGTACATGGAGAACCGTGTCTGTTAATCGATTACACGTGCAAAACCAGCAGTGGGAGAACAAAATATTGTATTTTTACAGATTCAGCAATAATACTGGCCATTTAAACAAATATTTAATTTCTTGCCAATGGAGTTGTGACTTTCAACCCAAAACTGAAATTTGAAGGACTTTCCCTCATATTTAGAATTGAGTGGGCAAGATTTTTGTTTTGTTTTATTTTATTTCAGATTCAAGGAATAATACAGATGTATATAACTACTGCATTTTGATTTTTATCATCATTAATATTCTTAAGCCTGTGTACAAGAAATACTTTTTGATTGCTGTTCTATGAAAAAAGCTAGGCAAAAACAGCTGCCCACATCATTCATTTACTTTTAAAACTGCTCAGTAAACTAACACAATTTAAGTCTTCAGATACCATTTTTTTTGGGGGGGGGGAGGGTTGTAAGCTCTTTGGGGCGGGGCCATTTTTTGTCCTGAATTTCTACAGCACCTAGCGCAACAGGATCCCTTATTGGGGCTCCTCAGGATCACTCTGATTTTAAATGTGCATGGAAGTATATTACTATTTATATTGATTTGCTATTATTTTGGTCCCTATTCTCCCCCATACAGCCCAGGGCAGCAAGGTATTCAAGTGTGTGCACAAGCTTAAGTAGGGGAGTTACCTCATTGACTTCAATGGGGTTGCTTATAAGAATGGCCACACTGGGTCAGACCAAAGGTCCATATAGCCCCATGTGCTTCCGACAGTGGCCATTGCCAGGTGCCCCAGAGGGAATGAACAGAACAGGTAATCGTCAACTGATCCTTCCCCTGTCGCCCATTCCCAGCTTTTAGCAAATAGAGGCTAGGGACACCATCCCTGCCCATCTTGGCTAATAGCCATTGATGCTTAAACCTAAGGATGCACTTAAGCTTTTTGCCGGATTGTTGCTTAACTGGGAGCTCCAGGGGTTCTTTGGGTTGTGGGACAGCGTTGAGTGCCACGGTTTGCAGCCAGGTCACCCTCCTTTTTACTTGCTGATTCATCAGTAAAGATATCGGTTATTATGTGCCTCTCATCTGTTTTGCCTGCTATTAATTTAATATTTTTTTTCTACTTCCTTGCCTGTAAAAAACCCACACAAGTAATACAATAAGAAGTTTAAGGGTCAACGTTTTCTCAACTAAAAAACCCACCAATGAACGATTCCTCACAGCATGGTCGGAAAGGTTTACATCTATAATTTATACTGACATTCTAAGCGTACATCATTTGAACTACAGCCAGTTTCCTAGAGTGATTAGGTGACTCTAAAAAGGCAATTTTTTTTACTTCCACTGAATTGGAGGCTACACTGCTGAAAAGACTTCAATAATCCAGGCTGTATTTATTTCCTAAAGCCTCACTTATCATTGTCAAAATGTTATCAGTCAACACACACACACGCACATCCAGAATCTTACTTCAATTATGTATAAAAAAATCCCTTCTGGAAATGATTTTTCTATAGTTCTCTCTATTTTTCACTTGAGGCTTAATTAATTTTTAAGTAAAAATTGTTTGCTACAATGAACATCCCTTGAATGGAATTGATACCATTGCTTTCTGAAGGTAGAGGACCCATTGTAGGAGAGTTGTATTATAGTTGGTGAAATAAAAGTGTATAATGCACTTCATGTATATAGATATAAAGATACATGCTTAAGTCTTTCTGGAATCTGGGCCTTAATCATTATTTTAATACAATTAACTATAATCCACGGTTGTATCTACTACTAAATTGGATGATCCAATTTTTTGGCCTATAGCTGCAAAGTCTCAGTGAATATCACATCCTCATCAGTGCAGGACTGATGTGAGAATTAGCACACTAATTTGGGTGATACTTTATAGAAGATGGCCAGACATTGCTAATTATTTTGGTATTCATGTAATAACTTGAATCATGAGGAACTGATAGAGTAAAAACTTGCCTAATGAAATTCCAAGGAAAGTCTTTAGTTTGCTGATAGCTGAAAGACATCAATGCCAGTCACCATATTTTACATGGTGAACTTTCTATGACTTTGTGGAGTCAGTGTTCCTATGTACTGAACTTTCTCTGCATGGAATGGGAAAGTGGCAGCTAAGAAATCAGAGGTACTAAAAAATTGAGTTAGCACATTTATACCTTAGGGGGTTTAATGAGCTCGCGCCTGTTTTTACAGGGAGCTTTTCAGCCTACTTTGAACTACCTTAAAACAATAAAGTGCCCCCTTTTCAACAGCTTGGTTTAATGGAAAGATTTACTGTATTTTCATTCTCCTGCTGAAAAGTGATAATGAAGCCAAGTTCCGAGCTCTGTGTCGAAGAGGGAAGTTCTGTAACCATTTCAGAGAAATAAGGGGTTTAATATCTCAATTCATGCCACCGGCATTGCCTTCTGGAAAGGGAAACTGGGTATTCCTCATAAACTATCGATGTGAAAAATTAAAAATAGGGAACACATTTATTTTAAAAAAATCCTTACTCAAATGCCAATACTAACTTGCTTACTTTAAAAATGGGTTGTAGTAATAAAAGCAAAACTTATTGAATTTTAATGAACGGCTATGTTTAATCAGAGCACCAACTTCATCAGGATCTTGTTGGTCCCAAGTTGGTAGATGTTTGCCATCTATGCACCTACTATCCCTTATTTTACTGGAGGGTTTTTTGATCAAAAATTTCAGACCAACACAAATGATGAAGGCTCATCAACTTCCTCTGCTGTAGACATAGGTGCTGGAACTAGGGATGCGTGGTGTGCTGCCGCACTCCCTGGATTGAAGTGATTTCCATTATATACAGACTTTACACTTTGGTTCAATGGCTCTCAGCACCTCCACTATAAACATTGTTCCAGCACCCCTGCCTAAAGATGACCTGGCCTTACCCCGGTCAGCATGTTGTGAAATCTGTATACCCAACACCTATATTTCTCTACCAATCACCTTCCAACCTTCTATTGTTGTCAGTGTATCGCATCTTGCCTATGAGAGTACAGACATGAGCGAGTAGTGCCCGTGATTGTTGAAGGATCAGGGCCTTAGTCAGTTAGCTCATGATCCTTTGCCCACTTAAATCAATGGTAAAGCTCCCATTGATGCCAATGATACTGGGATCAGGCCCTTAACCACTAATGTTAAACAATAGGATTTAGGCCCCAGTCCTGCAAGCTCTTATGCATGTGCTTTACTTTAAGCACATGACCATTTGCTCCAATAGGACTATGTAAGTGATTAAAGTTAAGCAAGTGTAGGTGTTGGCAGGACAGGGGATGTAGTTATAAAGAATAAGCTCATAGGTATGTCCTCCGCTTTCTCAACTGCAGGGATCCATTAATTTGCCCTTTCCCCCACAAAAGCGTATATTAGGAGAGACCCATTTTATATGACGCAGCTTTCAGGTGTCAACCCTTCAATGCTGTACATGAACGCTTGATGCTGGATAAGCATTATAAACTGCAAAACCCCCAACCGCAATGGGATTTGCTGAACATTTTACAATGTTTCTTTTAATTTTTGCTGTTGAAGGAAGCAAGCAAAACAAACCCAAAAGTGGGGATGTTACTTTTTGACGTGTTTTAACAAAGCACAATGACAGGGAATTTCTGTGAAAGAAATTTTAGAAGCCCGCTAACCAAGGAATAATAAGCTGTCAGAGAAAAGATCAAGCAGTATTGTCTGATTCATCTAACCAACATCAATGTTCCAGCTAACAGTAGACAGCACAAGCCAGATTCTTGCCCTTTTTATCTATTAAAAGCTACATTTATCAAAATAAGCAAAAAAAAAAATGTGAGGTATGGAATGCAGTTCATTGGAGGGAAGGGCTTTACTGGTCGATTGGTAAATTGAAACACATGGAAAAGTGCTACATGTAGGAACATGCTGCTGACTGTATTACTCATTTTTTATTGGTTAATCTCTAATAAGAACCAGCTGGTAATAAAGAACGGAGTTCATGGGAACCCACCCTTTGTTGAAAGCAGAGTTGGTGTCAATACTAGAAACACATGAGCACAAAGAAAACAGATGTAATTGGCTTCTGGAGGTCAGGTTACGTAAAGACCCCAGTGAGCAGAGGTGAGCCTTTGGCTGCACAGAATGACAGAATAAAATACCCATTACTTCTGTGTCTGCAAGTGTGTGTGTGTGTGTGTGTGTGTGTGTGTGTGTGTGTGTGTGTGTGTGTGTGTGTGTGCAGAGGAGATGACAATCAGAGATTTCCATCTTGGGTAGAAAGTCATTGATTTGTGTCATCCAGAAAATGTGTCAGTTGAGCTGTTCCAAAACTGATGCTTATGAAGTAAATATCTTTGTCAGAAAACAATGACTGAGTAGGCAAAGAATCTGAGAATTGTGACTTTGTCCTGCATTGATGGCCAAATTCTGCTCTGAGTTTTACTGGTGTAATTCTGGAGTAACTGCATTAATTTCAATGGAATCATACAGTTATGTAAACTTGGCCTTAGATATTTATTTATACCTGCATATTAACTCAACATTGCTTGAAGTTTGAAGCCCTGACTCAGGAAAGCATGCATAACTACGCATTGACCCTGCATCACTACAGTGGGCATTAAACACATGCTTAAATGCTGTCCTTCACAGGTAGTCTGTCACATCTTACGCGCATTTAACATGCGCGATTTCAGCTTTACGCGGTCACCAAAAATTAAAAAAAAAAAAAAATAACCATTTTAATACTGTACTTACATAAGAACATACAAACGGCCGTACCGGGTCAGACCAAAGGTCCATCTAGCCCAGTATCCTGTCTGCCGACGGTGGCCAATGCCAGGTGCCCCAGAGGGAGTGAACCTAACAGGCAATGATCAAGTGATCTCTCTCCTGCCATCCATCTCCATTTTCTGACAAACAGAGGCTAGGGACACCATTCCTTACCCATCCTGGCTAATAGCCATTAATGGACTTAACCACCATGAATTTATCCAGTTCTCTTTTAAATGCTGTTATAGTCCTAGCCTTCACAACCTCCTCAGGTAAGGAGTTCCACAAGTTGACTGTGCGCTGCATGAAGAAGAACTTCCTTGTATTTGTTTTAAATCTGCTGCCTATTCATTTCATTTGGTGACCCTAGTTCTTGTATTATGGGAATAAGTAAATAACTTTTCCTTATCTACTTTCTCCACATCACTCATGATTTTATATACCTCTATATACTATATACTTGTAATGCGGGCGATTCCGCCCACCATTCAACTCAATGTGATTTCGCTTTACGCGCTAACTGCGGAACGGAACCCCTGTGTAAGATGAGACTCGCCTGTATGTTTTCCTGAACTGAGGGATAAAAATCTATTGGAAGACCTCTAAAATAATATATCAAGTGTGGAGAGGAAATGTCCTTCTTCCTTTCTTTAAGGAAAGCCTTTTGCACCAAGAGTAACCTTTAAATATATTAGGTTGGAAACTTTAAGGTACTTGAAATATCAGTGTCTTAACTTTTACCAATGTATATTTTGATTGTGTGTTTAAAGAAGCTCTTGTTCCCTCACCCTATCTGAGTCTCCTAATAAACAATGCTACAATGAAGATACGATGCTCAATTTGTGATATCACAAATGTTCCCATAGCAAGACTGGGTGCTAGATCGGACTGAATAACTCATATGATAAATTTAACCTCTCTGTTCAAGTGTCCAAATTAATTTTCAAACGTATCCCTTATTCATAATTATTTGCCAAAAATAGATTTATCTGCAGATTGTTTGGGAACAGTTTAGTGTATGATATTTGAAATTCAAGCTGAGTTGGATACCTTTGATCAGTCACATAGTATTGTTTCTATTCCTTGATTGGATTAATGTAATTTGAAGAATTAGGATTCTATTGTGACTATTCATGGTCATGAGTTCAAAGTTCATATTCTCAAAATATTCTCTAATATTTGATTTAAATCCACTGTTTCCTGTCTGCAAATTTGTTTGAAGGCAAATACAAAAAGAGGCATAAATACTGCTAAAGCTAATTCAGAATTTGATTCTGATCTTACTTGCACTTCTCAATGGAATTATTCTGCATTTACACCAGAATAAATGAGATCAGAATCTTATCCTAGTTTCAGTATTTGTATTACAGTAGTGACTAAAAGCTCCAACAGAAACCAGGCCCTCCCTGAGCTAGGGACTATATAAGTACAAAGTGAGAGGCACCTTGTCGCACAGCGTTTATAACCTAAGAGAGAAACTGTAAAATGGGGATAATAATTCTGCCTTAAGGAACTGAGGCACACTGAGATCAAGTGACACAGGAAATCTGCATCAAAGCTGAGACTTGAAATCGGGTTGTCAAAGACTCAGTCCAGTGTTTCAGCCATAAGTCCATCCAGTGCTTAACTTGTAATGGAAGAGATGCTGGGACTCAACCAATTAGGTGCGCGGGTTCAAGCAATTTTTTTACTTTCATACCTGACACAGCAGGCCCAGAGTTGCCTGGGCTATGAACTGCCAATCCTAGAGGTGCTGGGGCTAAGCCCTGGCAAAAATTAAGCACTGAGTCTATGCTTCATCTCTTACTTGCACCGCTAATAGCAGAAATCTTTAATAAACTACCAGTATTCATCCACATCCGCTGACGTCACAGGAATACCGCGTGTATACAGAACACTGTGCCTAGATTAGCAAATCCTATCCTTTTACCCTGTCAAATCCATCCCACTCCAGTCTGACAGAGACTCCTTCTGACATTCTCTCCATTTCTGTCTTAGCAAAGCTGGTTTTAGACATGTAAAATGTTATGATGGCTTCTGTTCCTGCTGTGGCAGATAATCCCAGGGAGTTCTGAGACAAGAGGGCACCAGAAAACCAAGTGAGGTTTCTCAGCATTTAGGGACAACTCTTATTCTGACTGTGATCAATGGCAAAGCTCCCCGCTCCTTACAGAAGAAATTTCATACTGCAGCAAACATGGGGAAAAGGCATGGAGAAAAAAAATAGGCCAGTATTATCCTCCATTTCCTTCACTATTATTCCACGTTTTTGGTGGCTATGTAAGCAGGAGGGATCTCCAGCATTTTCAACCCTTGCAATTTTATTACAAGTCTCATGATAGTTGGTGTTTTTCTTAACTCCAAAGCTCCTGGAGTCAGGTTATTATCTGGAAATTTCAGCTTTCCATCTAAAAAAACCAACCCACCAAAGTAAATTTCTAGTGGTTGTGCTTGTAGAGAAAAGCATGAAAACGTGATTTGAGTGTGACTTAAAGGTTCAGAAAATAGAAGACAAAAGAACACAAAATGTATTGTTTTAAAATATCTTATAATTTTTAAACCAATCTCATGATTTCTTTAAAAATATAAGAATGGCCATAGTGGGTCAGACCAAAGGTCCATCTAACCCAGTATCCTGTCTTCTGACAGTGACCAATGCCAGATGCTTCAGAGGAAATGAACAGAATAGGTAAAAATCAAGTGATCCATCCCCTGTCGCCCATTCCCAGCTTCTGGGAAACAGAGGCTTGGAACACTATCCTTGCCCATCCTGGCTAATAGATTAATTCATGGAGGATACATGGCTAATTCTTTTTTGAACCCTGTTATCATCTTGGCCTTCACAACATCCTCTGGCAAGGAATTCCACAGGTTGACTGTGCATTGTGTGAAGAAATGCTTCCTTTTGTTCGTTTTAAATCTGCTGCCTATTAATTTCATTTGGTGACCCCTAGTTCATGTGTTCTGAGAAGGAGTAAATAACACGTCCTTATTTACTTTCTCCACAACTGTCATGATTTTATAGACCTCTATCGTATCCCCCCTTAACCATCTCTTTTCCAATCTGAAAAATCCCAATCTTATTAATCTCTCTTCATATGGAAGCCCTTCCATACCCCTAAACTTGATTCATAAAGTCTGAACACTTGTGCTTGGCAATACTTTGCCTGCTACCCTTTGATCCTGCAGGGCAGTTGAAGGCATGTAGCACCTTGTAGCATTGAATCCTACATTTGTTTTCTCTCTCCTATAAGATATTGGATGTGATCACTGAGTCTAACAGGACATGAGTTGTGGAGATGGGGGCAAAGGTGTCTATAGGCCTGGTGAGGATCCATAAATCTTGAACCCAGAGCTGTGGGGCTCCAGGCAACCATTACATCCCAGCCACTGGCTTCTTAGTAAGTAGGGGGCCTAGTGGCTAATAAAACCTTAGACCCATCAGAGGCACTGCCCATGGGAGTCCTGATTGGAGGAGTGCCCAACACCACCGATTGATCCAGCTCCACTATTTAAGTCAGAAGGAGTCACTGTAAGTTGTTGGTGCAACAATGAGAATTCCTGGCTGGCTGCTACATCGGACTTTGCCTTCTCACTTGACTCCTGAACCCTGCTTTCCTGACTTGTCCCTGGTTCCTGCTTTCCTGATCTGTTCCTGGTTTCTGCCTTCCTGCCTTATTCCTGATCCCTGCCCCTGGTCTCTGACGCTGACCCTTGGCTCAAGATTACTGACTGCTGACTCTGAACTGCAGCTCTGACTACAAGATCTGATGGCCCAAGCTCTGGTCCTGACATCTTGGTATCTGGGTACTGCTGGAGGACAAGTGCATGCTGGGAGGACTAGAGAGACCTGGCATAGAGCCCTGCTATAGTAGGGACTGGTTGGGTGTCTGGCTTTGTGAAGCAGATTGGTGCAAACAGTGTATAGCAGGGACTTGGATCTGGCCCTATATAAGGCTATAAACTGCTAATGAAATTAGGAACAGAATCCATACATTGTAAAATGCTTTTAAAATCTAGTCTGGCTAGTGTTCCCTATTCCCCAGTCTATGAAATATTTTCTTTCCTGGTGGACATACACACAAGAAGGTTTTTAGAAAAGCATTTGCTTCTGTTATTTTAAAGTTACCTTAATGCCTTTTGAGAAACTGGGGTTATAAAAAAAAATGTTGGGAAGAAATTATTAACACAAAACTCAATAACATCCCCCTTGCAATACCTCAGAGAGAGCCTGAGTGACTGCAGCATTTACAAAAGGGATTCTAATCTGAAATGAATTTGCAGCTAATTCGACCTGTAGGCTAGTGACTCTGGGATTTCCTAGATAATACAATCCAGACAGTAATGTTGATGGATGTTAGGGACTTGCCTGTGTAACAGTTGTAAAGCTCTGTCATAAGAACAAATGAGGCATTATTGCTTTAACAAAAGTAATCCCACTGCACCAGTAAATTCTGCACTCTTTCAATATCACAGGATTATTTAGTTACAGTGATTTAGTGATGTATCTTCCTTCAAAAAGGAAACAAATATAGAGTGTTGCACCCCTCGATTTGCCATTTATAGGGCTCCATGAGAACTACTTTATATATATATACATACATACAGAGAGTTAAATGTAGCAGAGTCGGTTTTTGTACGCAGATGGACAAATTAGAAGAAATGTAGCCAGATTATAGAAAGTGGTTTGGGGTCATGGGGTCCTGATTCAATGCTACTCTAAAACTGGCCTTAAGTAGGCAAAGAATCATTTTCTGATTTGGGGATATTAAGGCAAAAATGGCTTAATGTCTGCACCTCTTCCTAACCATTGGAGCATTAGCTGCCTGGCTATTCTTGACTGGCAACAATTTCTACACTCTCAACTAATGCCCAACCTATTTATGGACTTTGATTCCTACACCAATATCCCCATACATTATTCAGATGTCCTTAACGCCCTACAACCAAGACATTTGCCTTCGATACAGATGCAGTGTTTGGTTAAGGTGGCCTTGCTCATGTTTTTCTCTAGAAGTCCATAAACTCCAGTAGCACTGAAAATTCAGAATCCTCCCCCCCGACACCCTCTCCAACCAACCACCTTTATTCCTTCTAAATGTTTTCAGGACATTCATTTCTTTAGGTAACTTCCCACCATAAACCTCAGTGTTTCCTCTTCATTCTCCAGTATAAAGGATTATTTTCCTCCACTCTTTACCCTCATGTAGAACTTTCTGAGCAGTTCAAACTGAATTGTCAAGTGATGGTTGAAGGTTCTCTGGGCTTTCCCTTGAGCTGCAAAGTTTAGAAGAGATTCAGATACATAGTTGGGCCAAATTCTACTTTCACACTGCCTTACTCCAGAGTAACTCCATTTACTTCCATGTTAGTGAGAGTAAAATTTGGCCCAGAGTGGGAAGAAATATGTTAAATTTACATATATTCTAACTGCCTCAAACAGAACCTGAAGGCCTGCTGACTTGTTACTATTAATGCCCCTTCCAGACTTTTGAGGCTCTCTTGTACTACTCAAAAGACCTCAGAATTCTGCTCACAGTTTGTGTTAACAATATCACTTTTCATGTAAGGTGGTCCTTCTGTTCCTAATTTTCAAGTTTTTCCAGTCTTCTCTCTTCCCTTTCCAGTAAAGCTTTGAGGAACGCAAGTGGTGCCCACCAGAGTTTGTGATCAAAACACCTATTCATTGAATCCCTTTAGATATTTTTCTGTCCCTTAATTAGCCAACGGACAATTCCCTTAGTGCAGGGGAGTTCTCAAATGGTATAAAATGGCATAGGTGGTTCCTACACCAACAGATGCAGAGGGCATGTGTGGAATGGCCCCCTCTGCCATGCTAGTTCCCTACTAGAGTATGGTCCCATAGGAGATCATAGCTCAGCCCCTAAATAGCTTGGCATATACTAAGGCTGCAGGTGGGACTAAGGCAACTGGTGAATCAAGATGGCATAACGGAGTCCCTTTGCCCCCTTGTGTATCATCACAGAGCAGTGTACGTGGCCCTCAGTCTGTATAACATTGAAGGTTTTTTTTAACTGGACTTTCTAGGAAAGATCACACTTATCAGCCTGTCTCAAACCTTCCATATGTCAAAGGTTAATAAGAAGATGGTCGCAACACAACTTTAGGGGCACTTCCCCTTCAATAATTAATGTACACGTGTATTTTTGGCTTTTGAGAGAGACAAGGTAGGTGAGAGGTAATATCTTTCATTGGACCAATTTCTTAACTTAAAAGGTATTACCTCACCTACCTCGTCTCTCTCATATCCTGGGACCAACACAGCTACAACAACACTGCAAAAAATGTCGGATTTTTATCCGGCTCATTGAGGAGACACTGCCCTTGGATGCATTCAGAGTGACCTACTGATAACTGCTAGCCAGGATTTTGCTTCTTTGTTGTTATTGTTGGAGTTTTCTGCAGTGTTTCATACAGTTAGCCAGGAGCTTGTCTCATGGGCTGTTTTCAGACCGCACTGTAGTGGGGCAACTGCCCCATGTCTGGAAAACAAGGGTTAAAAGCAGCCCTGGAGAGTGAGAGCAGCTGACCACAGGTGTGGCCAGCTCAATCAGGGCCCAGCTGGCCCTTATGAGAGAGCTGCAGGGACAGGATGCAGGAGTCTCACGCTAGCCCTGGAGTGGGAAGGGCTAGTTGCTTGGGAGTAAGGTACTTGAAGGGGAGCAGTGCTGGGGAAGGGTGAAGGGAGCTGGGGAGCTCCAGCCTGGCAAACCCCAAGGCCTGCAGCCTGGGGGTTTAAGGCCAAAGCAGGTACTGGGGTTGCAGAGGTGCAGCCCAGGGATAGGGATAGGCAAAGACAGCAGGTTCTAACCCCTTGCTGAAGATGAGTGGCCATTAGAGACTGCAGTCTGCCCCAGTGAGTGGGGGCTAGATGATGACTTGCAGTAGCCACTGAGGCAAGGTGGGTTTGGGGTTCCCCTGTGAGGGGAGACCCAGAGTGTGGGGGTACTGCTGGGGCAGAACTGTGAGGTAAAGGGCACTGGGGTCTGTGAGGAACACGGGGCCAGTGGCAGGCGAGACACTGGCCTGCAGAGGGTGCTCCATACACTGGAGAGCTAATTCCCAAGATGACCAGCAGGAGGCACCGCACTGGTGAGTCTCGCTTCGCTACAAAAACAACAAGGAGTCTGGTGGCACCTTAACGTCTAACAGATTTATTTGGGCATAAGCTTTCATGGGTAAAAACCTCATTTCTTCGGAAGTTTCGCTACAGGCACTCTTTCCATTGCATACATAGTAATAATGATGACACATTGCACTTAGAGGACCCTGTCCTTTGATAATTTCGAAATGCTTCACAAACAATAATTATTTACATATCCCCAATACCTTATAAGTGAACTAAGGTGTACACCAGGGGTCGGCAACATTTGGCACGCGGCTCGCCAGGGTAAGCACCCTAGCGGGCCGGGCCAGTTTATTTACCTGCTGATGCGGCAGGTTCGGCCGATCGCGGCCCCTGCTCACCGCGGTTCGCCATCCCGGGCCAATGGGGGCAGCGGGAAGCGGCGCGGGCTGAGGGATGTGCTGGCCGCGGCTTCCCGCCGCCCCCATTGGCCCGGGACGGCGAACCGCGGTGAGCAGGGGGCCACGATCGGCTGAACCTGCTGCGTCAGCAGGTAAATAAACTGGCCCGGCCCGCCAGTTAGCCTGGCGAGCCGCGTGCCAAATGTTGCCGACCCCTGGTGTACACCGAGATGTCTTCATCCACTACTAAATGCAGCCAGCTGTGGTGTAGAACGCAACAGAGACCTCATCAGGGTTACACAACAGTTTAGGATAGGAAATGACAGAAGACCATTTTCAATTGAAACAGCAGAGGGAATTGGCCCTGGACACATGGATTTTTAATTACTACAAGTTATCAGTGTGCTACACAGGAGTCTTTACTTCCTGGTCCCCACCCCAGGCAAAAGTAATAGGGTCAATGTTACAAAAGATTCATCCCCTTGTCACTTGCCATGGGTCAGAGTTTACTAACTCTACTAGCTACTGTTAAAGCCAACACCTCCGTATCATGACTCAGCCAATGAAACAGTGCCTCCTGGCTCTATGCAACATGTTCATTGCAGGCTCAGAGGGAAGAACACTACCAACTGAATCATCCCTGTCATCACTTTCTACAGCACTTGTGTATTCTCTGGAGCCCTTCCATCCCGGGTGCTGGCTTGGCCTGGTGGTCCTGGATGATCTACATAGGACCATAAGGTGCTTTTCCCCCCCCCCCCCACTTGACCTTACATAGTTTATTGCTTTTGGCCCTTATGTTTCCTTTGTTGCTGGAGTGGCAGAGCCAGTTACTTTGGCAGGCATTAATCCAGGCTAGCCTGTGACCAACTCAGTTTGAAAGGTTTAGGATTGGTTCAGCTTCGACGATCCAGCCAACCCTAAATTGCTGTCCTTATTCCTAAGTGTAAATGGGCATTTAGGCAGAGGGAAAAATGGAGTTGCTTGTTCAGAGCTTCCTGCAGTTTCCCACTGGAGCTACTGACTACTCTGCTGTCTGTCATGAGTAATCCTGTTCTAATGCTTCACAAAGCTGGGATAGGGGATCCAGATGGATGTCCACTTTCCACTCCAGCAACGCACGTGTGCAATTGTTGAACCTATATGCCCTGGGCCTTATTTTGATCCTATTGAAGTTCATGGGAATTTTGCCCTTTGATTACAATGGCATCTGGACTTGACCATACCTGTTTCTATCATGCTGAATGCCAAAATGAACTGTGGCAACTTGCAGAAGTGCCCTAGCAAGCCATAGAAGTCACATACTCATTTAACACATGATAGTTGTAGATGTCTAGATAGTCTTGTTGACCCAGATGAAATGTAAGGCAAAGGGAAGGTTTTGAAGAGAGCTGGGTAATATAAAAAAGAAGGTGACACATGCACAGAGATCCAACAATAATCCCAAACTGATATTTTTAAATGCTGATTTTCTATCAGTCATGACATTTCAAACTTACCATGGGAACTGTTAGTTATTTATCAGCTTTTAAATGTGCATGTACAGGGAGGTCAAATCTCCACAGACTTCTCTTCATTACCCCTGTGATGACGAGGGCTATTTAACCGTGTTTTAAACTAAAATAATATTTTCTCCAAATGCTGGCTTTGCCAAATGCAAAAGCAAGATGACATTTGCTTGGCTTCAGCTGGGGTCACATACAAAGCAGCCTATAAACTGAATAAATATTTCAAACGAAAAAAGAAAATCATTAACCTTTTGTCATTAGCGTTAGCAGCTCTTTGAGCTGCTCAGCAGTTTGAAGTCAAGCACCTGCCAAAATAAGCATCAAGTGTTGTTACCCTCTTAGGGACAACCCCGTTCCATAAATCACAGCATTTCAATGACAGCTAAATGTGTTTTATATCATATAGCGAGCCTGTGTTTATGAATGTGAGATAAAAGGGGTTTAGCCAGTGCAAACACTGGAACTACTGTACGGAGTCTGGCTCTCTTTCATGATCCCCCACCCTCCCACCGTTCTTAAATGAGTTTCTATTGCTCGCGTTCATGTTTGTGAGCGCGGCTCGCGGTCTAATTCTCTGTCAATTTCGTCTGCAGTAACTTTCTTTTTAATTCCTTCTATTTAAAAGTGGGGCACTGACTAAGTAATCCCCATAAATGGCAAGCTGAGTAAAAAGGGGGATTGGAAACGTGGATTCTTTTGGGGCTGTCTTTGATGCAGTTTGATGTCTTGAGACCTAGATACAAATTGGATATGGTTGTGTATTGGTAAGGAATGTATGTTGGTTTCAGATTGACCTCTTCCATATTTAACACTATTCTTTAAAAGAATTCAATGTGGACACCATTATTCAGAAGCACATTAAGGGCCTAGCGCCTCATGCCTGGATTCCATGAGTAGACCCATGGATGGCAATGGGACAACTTGCATGAGTAGTGTGAGCAGCACGACACCCTAAAGACAGATATTGTCAGTACAATTAGCCCTGACACAGAGAGAAAAGAAGGATAAAGGAAAATAATCCCTTCTCCCTTGAAAGATCTGGCTTCACAAAAAACAATTTAGTACATAGTCCCTCTTTATTTCTTTAGTTTCAAAGGGAAAGAGGAAAATCCCAATGATTAAACCACAGGACTGGAGTTCGGAGATTTGAGTTCTGTTTCTTACTCTGTTACTTGACTTTCTGTGTGACATTAGGTATATCGTACTGGGCATGGTTTTCAGAAAGCCATCCTGTGTGTGCACTTGGACATCCACTTTCCACTCTCACCTCCAGCAATGCGTGTGTGCAAGTATTGTATTTTGCATGTGCACATGGCTAGACAGATCTCTTAAACACTTGGGACCTGATTCTGCAATCTTTGTTCATATTGAGAATTCAGTGGGATTACTCACATGAGCAAGTACTACTCATTATATGATTCATGATTTGTACTTGTGTGTTGGATAAAGCATGTGCAAAATAGATGTGAAGTTTTAGGAACACAAATGCACTTTATTCTGGAAATTGGACCTTAAACTCTGTGTCTCAGGTTCCCCAACTGTGGGGGAAGAAATTACCTATCTCAAAAATTTTTTTGAAGCTTACTTCACAGATGTTCAGAAAGCACTTAGATCCGGGATGGAAGGTGAAAGAGGGGAGTGCCTATGCACTGTTTGTTTTGTTTATACATTCATACCAGCCCTAGAACGGTGGTGGTCACAAAGTACATTAAGAATATACCCAGACTCTGTTTTGCTGATTTCTCCTCCAATAGGAAGTTCACCTGCAAGGTCTCAACATCTGTTACTGCTTGACAGAGGGACAACATGATTATAAAATGCAATGATTAATAGAAGTTTAAATTTGTGTTTCAAACTACACCTTTTTCTAACCAACTAAGATTCAGTTTATATTCAGAAGCTTAGCTCTATAGCATTATGGTTTGAACCACCCTGAACCACACACAATTAAGGCAATGATAACAAATCCATAAAATAAAGGGTTTGTGGGTATCAGCTGCAGTTCACGTGACCATGGCCAGTTCATAACAGGTGAATGTTTTTCCATTGACTTCAAAGGAGCCAGGATTTTACCCTTTGTCTGTGTCTCAGTTCCTCATGTGTAAAATGAGGATAATAGTTCACAGGGCAGTTGTGAGGACAAATACATTAAAGGCTGTAAGGTGCTCAGGTACTATGGTGATGGGCTGATTGTGATGGGGTGTATAAACATCCCGAGAGCCCAATTAGCCCACCTTGTTGCACCTGGAGGGCATGCCAGTCTTAATTCAGTATGAGACCCATCTGGGAAGGAGCTGGGTGGTGGCCAAAAAGTAAGGAGTTCAGAGCAGTAGTTAGGATGGGAGACCCGAGGTGAATGTTCCTGGGTCATATGTTAAGGAATAAGGCCTGGGGAGAGGCAGGTTGGAATTTATCTCCTGGATAGAGGGGTTGAAGAAGGACCCAGACAGAGTGGAATAAGCTGTAGGAACCAGAATTAGCTTCTGAAGCAGCCCCTAGCGAAGGGGCAGGACTTGAGGGAAATGACTCTGTGGGTTGGGTGTCCTGACAAGAGACCAAAGGGAAATTGGAAGAGATTCAGAAATCTGAAGCCTATGGGGTGGCAGTGAGTTGGTGCCATTGTTTTGTTTGACATCATTTGGTGAAGAGACTGGAACTGAAGACCCCAGCTGTGGCAGCTACATCCCACTGGTTTGCTACATCACACTAGTGAAGGATATTATTCAGGACATTAAGAACATTGATGCACCAGGAGGGGCGGGACTCCAGCGGGACCTGGCTGGAGAGACAAGTCACCCACTACATAAGATGGATGACAATGCCAGAAGGGGGTGCTCTGGGACAGTGAGTGAGAACAATGCCATGAGGGAGCATGAGAAGGTCCATAACAGGATCGTATAAATACAAAACACATATCTATAGAACCTTCCTATATAACTCCAAAGACCCTGGAATAAATTGTAACAGCTAACATGTTTCAATCAGCTATGTCTTCCTTTTGCATCTGAAATAAGCATAAGTATTTCCATAGGCCAGTATGAAGCTTCACTAAGGATACTGCAAGAATTTCTGGTTCCCTCTTCCAACAAGACCATTACTGAACTGGGAAAGACAAGCATTATTCGTATGAAAACAACAAGGAGTCTGGTGGCACCTTAAAGACTAACAGATTTATTTGGGCATAAGCTTTCGTGAGTAAAAACCTCACTTCTTCGGATGCATAGAGTGAAAGCTACAGATGCAGGCATTATATACTGACACATGGAGAGCAGGGAGTTACTTCACAAGTGGAGAACCAGTGTTGACAGGGCCAATTCAATCAGGGTGGATGTAGTCCACTCCCAATAATAGATG
>NC_048310.1:8417042-8434414 GCF_013100865.1 Trachemys scripta elegans | reverse complement strand
CCAGGTATCTGGCTGATGGGTCTTGCCCATGTGCTCTGGGTCTTAACTGAGCACCATATTTGAGGTTGGGAAGGAATTTTCCCTCAGGTCAGATTAGCAGAGACTCTGGGGGTTTTTTTTGCCTTCCTCTGGAGCATGAGGTATGGTTCATAAACTAGTGTAAATGGTGGATTCTCTGTAACTTGAAGACTTTAAACCGTGATTTGAGGACTTCAGTAACTCAGTCAGAGGTTACAGGAGTGGATGGGTGAGGCTCTGTGGCCTGCAATGTGCAGGAGGCCAGATTAGATGATCACCATGGTCCCTTCTGACTTTAAAGTCTATGAATCTGGGCTAAAACTTTACATACAAGGTCTTTCTGGAAGTTTTTATTTTTGTTTAAGCTCACTATCACTGATGAATTCGTTTTGGAAAGGAAATGCACACAGAGACAAACAAAGCTATGGATTTTACAAACAGGAGAACTACGTCGGAAATCCAGAGGATACAAATATGGTCTCACCCTGATTTTACAGCCCAGTATTTTGTTAGGACACTACTGCTACAGAACTGTCAGAGGAAAGAACAAAGACATTGTCCTTCACGAGCCCCACAGAAATAATGGCGATTGGATAGGTGCTATTTTCCCCAATGAGGTCTTCTTTACTGCTGAAAAATAATCTGAGGCAAATCCTCATTCTGTGGAAATTGACCTTCCTCCACTGAAGTCAATGGGATTGAGGCCAATTTACATCATCTGGCATCAGATAATAACAGTATTAAACAAGCTCACATTTTAGGCCTAAGAACTGTGAGGGTTTCTCTTTAATGAGAGGGAGGAAAGTTTTAAAGACAGATGGTAGGGGCGATCTACCAAAGCTCAGCCAGCCATTTAAAGTGTTACTTGGCATATTTCAGTAACAACAGCTTTCATGCCATCCTATACACTTAAAGCAATCAGCGTGGCCTGGCAAAGATCCAGGTGGACACTTTCTTTACCTCTTTTATTTTAAAGAAAAGAAGTGTCATGGCAAGTCTCCAGTTAATATTAATATACATCACTAATAAGGCAATTCACATTATGGACCTGTGCCTGCTACACAAAAGGAATTCAAACACATCCCCGAGAATGCAGAGTGCTAGTGATTTAGGAACTACGATTTCTGGGACAAAGGGCACACTTAAAAAGCACGATCTCATAAATCTGCGCTCTCTCTCTGCATTTCTAGATTGTGTGCCTGAGAACTCCCACACTAGATAGCAAGACATATGTAACATTCTTCAGTCCATGAGCCTCAGTCACATGATAATTATTGCAAGCACTGAAGTAAAAAGGCTACATTCAGTTCTGAAATAAGACAGTGAAACTCCTATTTAAGTACACTTGCTTCAAGGCTGAATTTGGTTCAAAATTACATGGAAAAATCTGTTTTACTCTATAAAGCATCCAGGTCCTCAACATGTTGCTGTTCATTTGCATATCTAGATTATGAGACACGCTATGTGTAAAAGGAGATATTCAAAAGCAACATTTATAATGGGATTTTCAAAGCATTCAAAGCAAGTAAGACACCCAATTTCCATTGGATTGGACTTCTTTTTCCCTTAGGCACTTTGAAAATCACAGCCTTGATGCTTTATAAATAAAAACCTTCTTACCACAATGGGCTGGGGTAATGGACACATTCCTACCATATGGAGTTTCACATCCTGCATATAAAGGTTCTTTAGAGTAGGGTTTAGAATATCTTGAAATTATTCCAAATTTGCGGAATACATTACATTGCCAGATAAAAGTGGTGATACATACGCTTTGGTGCCATTCTGACTTGGTGGGTGGGAACACCCAAAACATTGGCGGGAGGGTGTTGGGGACTGCTGAGAGGGGATCAGGAAAGTAAGAATACAGAAGGAAGAAGAATAGGAACAGTAGGAGTGGGTACCTTCTCAATCTACTGAAATCAGTGGGAGGCAAGGATGCTCTGCACCTTGCAGGATTAAACTCCTCCCAATGAACACAACATGTTTTACAGAGGTGACTTTACCTCCCTCTCCTTAGCAGGTCAGAGAGGATTCACACAAAGCGAGACCAAAAGGTACTTTTTACTTAGGCTAGGTCTACACTAAGGGGTGTGTGTGTCGATTTAAGATATGCAAATTCAGCTACATGAATAGCGTAGCTGAATTCGGCATATCCTATTTGACTTACCCCACTGTGAGGACGGTGGCAAATTGACCGCCGCGGCCCCCCCGTCGATGGCGCTTACTCCTCCTGACAAGGTGGGAGTAAGCGCGTCGATTCGGGGATCGATTTATCCATCTAGATGAAACGCAATAAATCGACCCCGAGAGATCGATTTCTACCGACGGATCCGGGTGGGTAGTGTAGACTAGCCCTTAGTCCTACTGACTTTATTATTCACCTGTTTTCTCTAATTTCCTATGCAATAAGAATATGCCTGGTTCTGCTGACTCATTAGCTACAATGAATTCTCAGGCAGCTTGCTTTTATGCTCCTCCCCTCTGTCTTATTTAAACTAGCCAATTCTTTAGAAAGAGATAACAAACCAGATCCTCGTATAGTGTAAATTGGCATAACTCCATTGACATGGAGCTACAGTGATTCACACCAATTGAGGATCTGGCTATATATATATTTGAAATCATTAAAATGTTGCTTCACCCTGATAATTGCAATTACCAGTGTTCTTTCAGCAACTCCTTGTAAACACAGAAAGTTCACTGGCTTGTGTGCTTTGCTCTGCTAACATACTCATCTCCTTCCCAGGACTTCCTATTTGGCAATAGGCTCCCGCTTCTGAATCACTATCCGGCTCTTGCAGACTCCGATGGTCTGATATCGCCCTGAATAAATGCTAAGTACTTCAAACTGAGATGACACATTTTAAACACAATCTAGACCAAGAATGTATCTTAACATTATTATTTAGAGCTGTTTGGGAAATGGAATTTCTGTTCCGCAGGAAATTCCGACATTTTGAAATTTCCATTGGTCCTGAACAAAAAGTTGACATTTCAAAATTTACCATGAAATGAAAATGAAAATTCAGAAATATTTTGTTTTTGAAGTTATCTTATAGAAACTTTTCATTTCAAGAAGGTTGAAACATTAAGTTTAAAAGTCTAAATGATAAAATTCTATGTTATATTATATTATATTAAATTAATATTATATATTAATAGAATCTAACATAGAAAGCAGAATGATAGTCAAAAGGAAACATTTTACCTTATTGGAATGAAATGTTTTGATGATTTCCCATGAAAAAATTCTGCACAATCGTTACAGTCGTACAAATTTTTTTGATTTTTTGTCAAATCAGAATTTTCTGCTGGAAAACTTTTGCACTGGGGACATTTTTCAGCCAACTCTACTGCTATTACATTTGTAACTATCCTTTTGTTTCTTTCAGCATAGATATCAAATCAACTTCAGGGGTGAAATCCTGGTCCTATTGAAGTCACTGGCAAATTCCTATTGACTTCAATGAAGCTAGGTATTTAAAATTAACAAATAAAGATGATTAACATAAGAATTCTCTGGTTTTCAATTGTATAGCTTTTACAGAGTTTCCATAGATTAATTCTTGAAGGGAGAAAGGATGGTATTGTGGTTAAGAGAAAAGCCCAGGGTTCTGTTCTTGGCTATGGTGCATGGCTTTGTGCATGACAGGTGAAGGCCTGATTTTTAAAAGCACAGGTATGCAATTGCTCCTGCATTTGCACACATTTTTATACATGAATAGCTCGATTGCACATGCAGCGATGATAATTACACACATCAGACTAGTTAGGTATCTAACTGGTAATTTGCATGCATAATCATGATAAGCGCATACATTTTTACCCCTTAAACTTTTAAGAATCAGGCCCTTACCCTCTTTGGGGCATCATTTTCCCATTGAAAAACTGGGGATCATATTACTCAACAGCATGGCATTAGGTTTCATTCACCAAGGTTTGTGAAGTGCTTCAAGATCCTCAATGAGAAGACACTAGATAAGAGAAAAGTGGCCTTATCATGATCCTTCTTTGAGAAATCAACACTTGTTCAGTATTGTTCCTGTGGAAACATGGCTTGGGACTTTGGATATGTCCTTCAACTACTGTAAAAGACTACGACGGATGTCTCCACATGCCGCTATATAAAAGTCTGCCAAGCCAATGCTGATAGTATCAGTCTGACTACACTGTGTAGTCAAAGAGAACAACTACACTCTCGCACTACAGAAGTTTCCTAGAAATAGTCTCTGATAACAGGATTTCCAGGCTTTGAGTCATGAGGGTCACAATCTAGTGTAGAGATCTGCATCTGTCCCTAAGCTGAAGATATTAGGAAAGAGAAGACTTATCTTATTTGTTCTTAACTTGGCCAATCGCTTGCTTCACATAATTGAGGTGCTTTTATCTGTCAGAATTTGGGTCAGCAAAAACCCTTTTTTTCTTTGCCCAAAGTAAAAGAGGCATTGTAAACCTTTTGAGGAGACAGGTTGTCCAATTATCACGGCAAATTTCTTAAGACATGGGGCAGAAGAAACCAAGAGATGTTGCCCATATCCTCTCTTCTCCAGAACCACCACTGATGCCTTAGCACATAAATAAAAATAAGAACAAAGAAGACAGACAATGCTTGCTGATTGAGTGCTTATAGTTCATACTTTTTCACTCCTGACATAGTATTAACTGTCGTATTCCCCCACTGCAGTACTCTGCTGTTATAGTGGGTGGGCATATTTGTGAACACACACTTTCCCCCACTGTTGAGTATTCCTGTGTTTTTACACCTAAAATATCAACTGGTGTAAGTGGTCGTGAGATGCCAAGATTTGACACAGAGCAAGGATTCCCTGCAGACTAGCTGGCACTTGTAGTGTTTTGAAAGTGGACCATCTAAGCTCAAGCTAGACATTGGGTTAAGATCTTAACCAGCTTGCAAGCTAGCACTGAAATAGCCACAGAGCGAGGCATGCCTGTAAATGGCCATTTTGTATGTTGCAGCAATTACATTTAACTGCAGCAAAACACTACATAGGATATTCTCAACCAGGTACCTTTAGTAAGTGTTCCCAAGAGCAACATATATGTTCCCTAATGACAAATGAGTAAAAATAACCAGTCAAGCCAGGTGACACTCCCAAACTCTGAAGAACTTAACTCATGTAAAGACAAAGGTGAAGAATACTTACAGAAACATGTTCTTTTCTTTAACCTTAGGCAGTAGAAAAACATGACCCTGAAGGTTTGGTCCTTCCACATCTTTCATGCAGCAGCAAGGGTGGCTAAGAGATCAGGTATATAAAAACATGGATATTAAAGGCATAATTCCTAGTTTACATGTTTGAAATGGCTCTTCTTTCACAACTTCTGAAGATTACAGAGACAATTCAGTAACAGCATAGCAAAGAGGTGGCTCTACGTAATAACTAAAGTGAATTTCAGGTTCACTGAAATTAGCTAAAGGATTACATGGGCCAGAGAATATCATTGCAATTAAGCCCCTTTGAACTCCTGTTCCAGAGTAAACCCAGTCAAGCTTCTGGGGGACTTGGCTAAGTTGATTAATAGGTGAGCAGGTGTGGGAGCAGGTTTCATGGGCTTCTGCAGGCTGAAAATATTCTTCAGAATTTGAATAGAACCTTAAGACAGTATCAGAACTTAGCCCCCATTGTGATGCCTGAGTTACCTCTGAGTCAGAAGCGCCATAAGTCTAATGAGTCATCGCTGAGCCAGAGAGCGTGATGAATCATCAGATGCAATTACCAGCAGGTCTTGGGATAGATCCCACCCCATTCATAGACTCATAGACTTAAGGTCAGAAGGGACCATTATGGTCATCTAGTCTGACCTCCTGCACAACGCAGGCCACAGAATCTCACCCACCCACTCCTGTAACAAACCCCTAATCTATGTCTGAGTTATTGAAGCCCTCAAATCGTGGTTTAAAGACCTCAAGGTGCAGAGAATCCTCCAGCAAGTGACCCGTGTCCTATGCTGCAGAGGAAGGCAAAAAACCTCCAGGGCCTCTGCCAATCTTCCCTGGAGGAAAACTCTTTCCCGACCCCAAATATGGCAATCAGTTAAACCTTAAGCATGTGGGCAAGACTCAGCAGCCGCACCCAGGAAAGAATTCTCTGTAGCAACTCAGATCCCACCCCAACATCCCATCACAGGCCATTGGGCATATTTACCTGCTAATAATCAAAGATCAATTAATTGCCAAAATCAGGCTATCCCACCATTCCATCCCCTCCATCAACTTATCAAGCTTAGTCTTGAAGCCAGATATGTCTTTTTCCCCCACTACTCCACTTGGAAGGTTGTTCCAGAATTTCACTCCTCTAATGGTTAGAAACCTTCATCTAATTTCAAGTCTAAACTTCCTAGTGTCCAGTTTATATCCATTTGTTCTTGTGTCCACATTGGTACTAAGCTTAAATAATTCCTCTCCCTCCCTGATATTTATCCCTCTGATATATTTATAAAGAGCAATCGTATCTCCCCGCAGCCTTCTTTTGGTTAGGTTAAACAAGCCAAGCTCTTTGAGTCTTCTTTCATAAGACAGGTTTTCCATTCCTCGGATCATCCTCATAGCCCTTCTCTGTACCTGGTCCAGTTTGAACTCATTCTTCTTAAACATGGGAGACCAGAACTGCACACAGCATTCCAGATGAGGTCTCACCAGTGCCAATCAGGGTTCAGCCAATCCACAGGAAAGAACCAACCCAGCTGATCCCAAGGCAGGTATATAGATTCCAAAGGAAAGCAGCTTCTTCAGTCTGCTCACTGTCACTACCCAACTAGTCATGCGCCCATTGCTAGTTGTTTCAACAGACTGCCCTTGCTCCTGTTCCTACTTGAACCATGCTGGTTTCCATACTAGCTATCCCCTACAGCCAATCTGCATCTGCTTTGCCCTAGCCACTGGCCTGGGGACTGAGGCAGCAAAGCCAGAAAGCACATGCTTAAAGCTAAACACAGGCTTTAAATACTTTGTTGAACTGAGGCCTAAAGCCATCAAAGGAGTTTTTCCTCCAGGGTTCTAGCAAAAGAAGGTGGTAGAAGTGCGTGTCTTGAAGATTTGGGGGGGGGCAACTAATGATGCATTTTCAGTCTAATGTAAAGCTTTAAAAGATCACTTGGCAAGAACAGCGTAATTAATTAGCTCACTCAAGTGAACATAGTTTGCAACCAAATCCATTGTCTTTGAAGGTCCTGAGTATTATCGTTTCCAAACCAGCCTCAATTATATGATAAGCAACGATAAGAAACTTTACACTTGATAAGCGCTATAATAAGCCTATGATAATTCCTTCCTCCCCCATCCCTACTCCTTTAATGAGCATGTCCATTAAATGGAAGTACAAAGGGAGTTCACTCTAAGCCATAGTAATTTTTGCATGTTAGGATGGCTGAAGAACAGTTCAAAAAGCAATCTGCCTAGAAACCACAAGTTTATGAATCCCAGAAGTTTCATTTGCTCAGGTCAGGTTGAAAGCTTGGCTGAAGTTACAGTAGAAATTTTTCTCTGTCAGGCAACAGAAAGCAGTACAAAGAACCCAGCTGTTAGGCCTCATAGCCCAGGCTTCTAATTAAAACAGTGGAAAATTAGATAACTTCACAAATTCATCACTGCCACCACTGGCTGTCAAAAAAAGCTCGGGGGGTTACCACCCACCTTTGTTTATGTTGCTAACTAGTATCTCCATTTCGCTTGTATGCGCGAGAGAGTGTTTTATCTTTCGCCCCTTTCTTTGCTCTCGGACATTTTTTGCACCTCATTCAAGAAAACTTGTATCAGACTGTAAAGGAAGCCATAGGGGAGATTTTTACACACACACACACACACACACACACACACACACACACACACACACANACACACACACACACACACACACACACACACACACACACACACACACACACACACACACATTTTCAAAAGGCCTCCACTCCTATTTGGACACCAAAATGAAATGGTCGGCTTTCCAAAAGCACTCAGCATCCAGAAACTATCCCTGCTCTCAATGAGCTCCATTATTGTCGATCACAGGAGCTGCTCAGAGCTTCTAAAAAGCTGGCCCAAGGTCAACCAATGCCACCTGAAAAGTCATTTAAAAATAAAGGAGGAAAGGCTTTCTGGCAAAGCCACCGCCCCATCAGTAGAAAAAGAAAACTGTTACTCTTTTAAAAGTTGTGTTTTATGGTTTTAATTATCGTTTGTTAGACATGCAAGGGCTTTCAGGCCAGAGTCAATAAAAATAACTTGTATTATTCTTTATTATTATAAACAAGATGCTATTTCAAGGAATGAAGAGAGAAAGAATCTCAATCCAGAAAAACCTTAGCAGCCATAAAGAAAAATACCACAGGCCAAATCCCAGCATAATACAATAAATAAAAAATAATAAATAATTCTCTGCAGTAGGTTCTACCCACATGGCTGTGAGGAATATCCTGCTCCCCTACACCACTAAAGTCAAGGAGGGTTTTGAGCTTGACAGTGGGAGCAGGAGCAGGGCCTACGTTGTTATTACTAATTTATTATTTGTATTACTGTAGTGACTAGACTGTCCCACTGAGATCAGTGCCCTGTTGTGCTAGGCATTGTGCAAACACACAGTGACAGTCCTGGCTCTGAAGAACTTACAATATAAACAGATGAGAAAGACAAAGGGCACATCCACTCTGCACACTCACCGGCAGCATGTAGGGCAGGGGTCAGCAACCTTTCAGAAGTGGTGTGCCAAGTCTTCATTTATTCACTCTAATTTAAGGTTTCGCGTGCCAGTCATACATTTTAATGTTTTTAGAAGGTTTCTTTCTATACGTCTATAATATATAACTAAACTATTGTTGTATGTAAAGTAAATAAGGTTTTAAAAATGTTTAAGAAGCTTCATTTAAAATTAAATTAAAATGCAGAGCCCCCCGGACCAGTGGCCAGGACCCGGGCAGTGTGAGTGCCACTGAAAATCAGCTCGCGTGTCGCCTTCGGCACGCATGCCATAGGTTGCCTACCCCTGATGTTTAGCTACTTGAGACTGTGAAAAGTGGGCTGCATCCACCCTGCTGTGTGTAGCTACACACATCCGTAAGAGGCTTTGGCGGTGGGGGGAGGCAGCGAAGACAAGTTCCAGCAGCAGGGAGTTGCCAGAGCCTTACCCGGCTGCCAGTCTTTCACTGAGGCAGGGAAAGTTTCCAGAAGTTCGCAGCAGTGGGGAAAGGCTCTGGTAGCAGGACTAAAATAGCAGTGTAGACATGGGATGCACTGCTTGGGTGCACCCTAAGTTTACACCCTAAGGTTGTGGCGTGTCTGTACTCCACTTGCCTAAGCAATGCCTCGCTGTCTACATATTTATATCTGTGCTATGGGAGGCATGCAGTGTGTGTACTCTACACCAGTGGTTCTCAAACTAGGGCTGCCGCTTGTTCAGGGAAAGCCCCTGGCGGGCCGGGCCGGTTTGTTTACCTGCCACTGGCTGCCGTTCGCCGCTCCAGGCCAATGGGGGCTGCAGGAAGTGACGCAGGCCAAGGGACGTGCAAATTGTGACACGAGGGGCTTGTTTTCACTACCTGCCTGGATTGGCGGGTAGAAATCGATCTCCCGGGGATCGATTTATCGCATCTCGTCGGGACGCGATAATCGATCCCCGAAGCGACGTGTGTACTCCACCAGCCCAAGTAGGAGTAAGCGCCGTTGACGGGGGAGCCGCGGCAGTTGATTTGCAACCGTCCTCACAGCGGGGTAAGTCGGATCAGATACGTCAAATTCAGCTACACTATTCCCATAGCTGAATTTGTGTATTTGAAATCGACCCCCCCCCATAGTGTAGACGTAGCCTAAGAGTCACAGTCTACTTCCTGATCTATTCCTGAATCAGTGCAACAATGCACTACCCTTCACATGGGGCAAGGGGGAAGCCACAAAGTAGCCCTTACTGCCATGAATAGTCCCCACTACAGAAGTCAGTGGGGCTGCTCATGCTAGTGTTCTCTCTTTTATGACCCTAACAGTGGGCCAAAGGTCAAGGTCCTGTGGTTATTCATAGATGATAAAGTCAGATCACCATGGTGATCATCTGGGTTGATCCCCATCACCTCCACCACTGCACAACACAGACCAGAGAACTTCTCTGAACTGATTCCTGTTTGAACTAAAGCTTTTCTTCTAGGTTGTTCAGGAAAATAAATTGATGACTGAATGAGGAATCTTTGATGCCACCTTGTTTATTTACAAAGAAACATACAAAGTCCTGTTCCCCTGAACACTGGAGGAATCAAATAACAGGAGATTGTTTCTTTGCTGATAGCTCCAAACCCCTTTCAGCCTGCACGCAGCCCCAAAGCTCTCTCTCAGGTTTTTCTCAGGGCTACATTACCAGTGCTTCTGCCACTCTGACTGGCGCTTCCTTTCTGCCTTCTCTCTCAGGGTATGTCTACAGGCAATGAGACACACGTGGCTGGCCTGTGCCGGCTGACTTGGGCTCACGGGGGTTGGGCTGTGGGGCTGTTTAATAGCAGGGTAGATGTTTCAGCTTGGGCTGAAGCCTGAGGTTTGGGATCCTCCCATCTTACAGGCTCCTAGAGTCCAGGCTTCAGCTCATGCCCAGACATCTACACAGCAATGATATAGCCCTGCAGTCTGAGCCTGTCCTCTGGCACAGGCCAGCCATGGGTTTTAATTCCAGTGCAGATATACCCTCGGCCTACTCTTCTCCGGTCCTTCTGTTGTTTCTGTCACACCCCACCCCCGCAACTTTCACAAAACAATCGCCTGAGAAACCCGTCCCCACCCACATGCCTATGTTTGGGGTGGAGACCTCTATTGTTTCAGCCATAAAGGAGCTTAACCGTTTCTTACCACCGTCTTACACGAAGGGTGGTAGTTACACGCATCCCTAGTTTCAAGGAGGTTTAACCCAACCCGTAAGAGTAATAAGCACAATGGCCTATGCAAAATGTTGGCAGGATTGGGCCCTAATTTGTGCCTTTTGACATCTAAATGGTGAGATTCATATATTTATTTATTAAGGAAAAAGCATGTTCTTCACCAAAAGGTAAAGACATTTAGAAGAAAGGAGCTCATTATCATGTGTCACCTTCTAAATCTTGGGTCTCCCTTTGTACTCTGACAGTAATGTTACATATAGACATGGCTGCCAAACGACATTTGTTTGATGTTCTTTCCTGCCTTTGTATGGCGTTTCCTTTGGGGGGTGGGGTTGGGCAACGGGAGCTTATAAATGTGGAAAAGACTCTTTTTGGCATAAAATTCGTGTCACTTCTAAAATATCTACTTGCATGGCTCTTTCTTCTTAAGTTGGGATTGTCCGTTTGGAAAATGTATTTTTAAAAAAAGAAACACAGAAGGAAAAATCATCATCTCTGGGAAACAAGCAAAACACTGTGAAGCCTTGACCAGTTTATCTGTGGTACATATATAGCCTGTAATACTGTATGCTCTGAGCAGTTCACAGTTTTAATGCATTTAGGTACTGGAAGTATTAACCCCACTTTACAGATGGGAAACTGAGTCACAGAGACTAAATGACTTGCCCAAGATCACACAGGAAGACTGGGACAGAGCCGGGAAATGAACCCAGATCATCTAAGTCCCAGGCTAGTACCCTACTCACTAGAGCATCCTTCCTCTCATTGAAGATTTAATTAGATCCATACCCTTCTGAGGTGCTCCATGAACTTTGTACTCTTCCCTTTATTTCTTCTTAATTTGCCTAGGCATGCTAATGATTCCTTTTGGCTTAAAAGCATTTATTCAGTATAGTTTTTGGTGGGCTTCAGTTTGATGGATAAGTATACTTATTTAGTATTTATGTAAAGTAAGCATTCAAGGTATAACTCACTATTGCAGACCATGTCACTTCCTTAAAGAAAGAGACATTTTTGAAGGAAACTTCTATGTAGCCTACTTGGGAAAGAACCTGTGATAATCAATAAACATGTTAAGCGTGGAAAATTTCTGTTGTCCTTATTTAACAAGGCTACAAAGTCAATGGGGATGCACCCACCTATATTGTATTCAGAGGATCAGGGACTAGGACTGTAAAGTTTCAAAATCAAACACACAGAAATATAATTATTGTAATCTTGAAATAGCAAGTAATGTAAACAACATGCCAAACTTTAACAATTTTGGAGGAAATACCTGGTCTAATTCACCATTGTACTACCCTAGTGAAACCGGCCCAAAGTGAGCATAAAATAGGTTCCGTGTACACAAGCCAAACCCAATTTTTTTTTCCACTCACAAGTGCTTGGTAGCCTTGACATTCTTTTGGACTCAATTGGCTCTGTAGATCTGCCCGGCTAGCGCTTTTTTTTATTTCCTGCTTGGCTGTTGGGCTGCAGTATTCAAAAGAGGTCCAAATCTCTCTCTCCCTCGTTCTTGTTTAATTTACTCCTGTGACTGGTTTCATCAGGTTGCTCTTGACACTGCACACTTTTGGTTTGGCACATGAAAATCCCCTTGATTAATATGTATATCTTATAAACAGAAGAAGTGAAAAAACATATCCAAAGTGCCAACCAGGTTGCCAACGGGAACATACAGAAGAAGAAAGATAAGATGCCTCTGGACTTTTTTGTAGAATCACTGAAATTAGAAATGGAAAGATCAATTAATTCATCGAATGCAAGATTGTTCCCTAGAGTATATTCCCCCGGTTCTTTGTCCATTGCTGAATGACTCAAGTGATGAACCTTCCAATACTTCTCTTGGGAAATTATTCCAGTCTAACAGATTTCACTGTTTAGAATTTCTGACCAGCTGTATTTCAAAGCATATAAATGTGCTAGAGTGTTTGCTTTGGAAACCCTTTTAACATTTTTTAAATCTCATATTTACAATATCACTCAATTACTGGGGTCCACATTTTCAAAATGTGTCCTTTAGTATTGTGCATGCAATCACTTGTGCATGCAATTGAGCTCACACTAATAATTGTGCAAACAAAATTGCTCTCACAAAATAAGACCCTTTGAACATTTGGCTCACTACATCAATTGGAGTTTGGTTGTTGGGAGCCAAGTAAAAGTAACAGAATAAACAAGGTTTTTTAGTACAACCAGTTTGACTGGTCTTCTGCATAGAACAGACTAAGCAGCCCAAAATGCCCCTGTCTGGCATAAAGTGGATCTATTGTAAACACTGGATGGATTCCCTGGAGACTGTCTCGACTTCAGTGATTCCAAAGTCACGGAGCCTGATCCAGATCTCACTTACAGAGGTGTAAATCAGAAGTATATTGAAATCACTTGAATGCCGGGAGTATAAAACTGATGTGAAATCAAAAATCAGACTCTTGGTGTAGAAAGTGGAGGAGATCTTTCCCAGATATTGCTTATACAAGACAGAGCCTACTCCCAAAGACCCACTGACAGCAGAGATCCGGAGTCTAAAGCCTGTTTCATCCATTGATGGTCATTTCAGCATGAGATGTAAGAAGCCCTCCTATGTTCTTGCAATCCACTACAGGATCATTTTACTGATATGGCACACAATCTTCTCTGACTTTCCTGCTTTGGGCAAGTCCAACATCCAGTCCTAGTAGCAAATTAAGTCCATAATTACTTGACATGAAAAACTTACACCATGCTGGTCAGAAACAAACAACCCGATTCTCTACTTCACTTTCTGGTCTTTATGGTCACATCAGTCTTCACTTACATGTTCAGTTCTAGGGAGACTGGAAGATATCATTGACCAACTGATATTTCAGTGCTCTTTGAAAGGAAGTTTTGGCAAATTTAGAATAAATTTGAAGCTGTGCAGGGAGTAAACCACTGTTAGCTAGAATAGCTGCCTTACTATTAATGTATTATTATTATTATTAAATGTTTATTTCTATTACTGTAGCATCTAAAAGCTTCAGTCGTGGACCAGAACCCCATTGTTCTAGATTCTGCACAAAGGCGGCACAAAAAGTTGGTCCCCACCCCAAAGGGTTTACAGTCTAAGTAGACTGGCCCACAAGACCAGTTGGGAAACAGTCTAACTTTAGTAAATATATATTTTTAAAAAGACAAAATGAGAAGATGCTCTAGGTCTATTTTGACCCCATGAATAGAAGATTACCCCACATCCCAAAGGAAACAAAGGAGGAAGTACAACCACTGGTAGAAATATTCATTTTACCATTTTAAGGACTAGCCATAATCTCGGGGAAATATAAACCTTGCAGCTAAACCTAAACCCTGAAACTAAAGCTCATATCCAAGGAAACCCTCACCCCAACTTTCTGGTGGTTTGCAATCCACATTCAGATCTGGATATGAATTTTGCAAATGGCCTCAATTTTTACAGTGAGACCAAAACCTGCATCAATGAAGCCAATGGGTGTTTTACTATTCATTTAAATGGGTGCTAGCTAAAGGCAATAATGAGAAAAATCAAACGCTCAGGTCTGAACACCACCAAACTTTAGGATGTTTGAAATCTGAATTTTGTGTCCTAAACCAACTCTCTGGATAGATGCACAAACTGACTGTCCAGCTCAAACTTTATTAAGCAGGCCTAGCCGTTAATATCTCATGTACGCAAATTTTGTTTTCTTTTTGTCTAGGTAACATAATATGCTGTATGAACGACAAAAAAAGGGGTTGATTGATTGCACTTTATTGCATAAAACACACTGAACATATTTGGGACGGGGGGAGGGAGGAAGGAACCACAGAAGGGATTATTGCAGATGTTAGCATCAGATAGCACTACACGTCTTCCACCGCATTAAGATGCTTCATATCATGTAGCGACTTGACAAGATACAATAATGTAACATGATATCACATATCAGCATGCAAAAAAAAAAAAACCCCAACAAATGCAAAGGAAAAGAAGTCCTTGTTCTGGGAGGGATTATACATTTCACAGTAGGAGGGAAGTCCCTCCAGCTGTTGGGTGTGTATGTAGACAGTGAGCTATCTACTAAAACAAAAGATAGCCTACATTTCCAGAACGCTAAGCATCACAGATCGAAGTAGTTAGGAGCAGCTAACAAACGAGATATAATCAACAGAATTAAAACAAAATGTGGGTTTAAATTTTAATCTGTACACGTGTCCAATTCAAACATTGTTCCGCTTTCCTAAGGGATTAGTAATTATTATGAAAAATAATATTGATACATCTTAAGTTACTTTCTTGAAACTTGTTAGAATCTGCTTCCTCAGAGACCTCACATTAAACAAAATTAACTGAACAGCAATCACTTACAATGTGTTTCTGTAACCTAATGTGCACTACATGATAATGCAGAAATCAGACTGTGGACCAAATGGTTTGAAGTGGGAAAGTGTTTTTCAAAGGGGCCAGCTGTAGTCTGAAAAGTAGTAATGCTTTGGAATGAACATGAAAACAAACCACTAACTTTATTATGATATTACTTAAGGCAAAATGAAATCAATGGGACTTAATGCTCAATGCTGAATCTAGGTCTAAATTCCCAGCTTTAATTGGCTTGGTAGTGTTAAAATTCATAGAACATGGTGTATCAGCAACATATAGGGGATTATTTTAAAATTATGTGTGTGTGTGTGTGTGTGTATTTATATAAACTATTGTTTCTGAAATATGAATAATGGGCCAGATCCTAGATGTTCATCTTGCTCCATTGAAACAAGTCAAATTCTTACTTTTTTAAATTATTTTTTATGATGTCCCATTAAAAACTAGGGAACTTCTAGTGCACGCCAACGGGGTCACGCAGGCCACATGTGCACTAAAATTTACACCCCTCCAATGCACCATCTCGATAAGCGTGGAGAAACAAACGTTTCAGTATTTTGCTATGGAAAAAAGTTTTGTCAACAAATTTTGGAGCTGCTCTAGTGGTCACAGCACATCAGCTACCAAACTGTAGTGGGGGCATCATGACGTGGGAGAGTTTTAAGGAAAGATTTGAAGGAGCACAATGAGGTAGTTCTTCTAGAGGGCTCTAGGCGTGTCCAATCACAGCAGGCAGTGTTTCAGTATGCTAGTCACCAGCCACTACCAGGACCATTCATGGTGAGCCATTATGCTTGCCAGCAGGTCCCGTGATGGCACTTACTTTGGCAACAACAGTCAATGAGCACTGAGATACTTGCCTATTGCGCCATTGCTCCGATTCGGGTATGGAAGAGCACAGTATATTGAGAGAGCTGTTCAGGTTAATGGAGTTCCCCAGCACTACTAACACTGGGCGCCCAAAATAAAAGATCACCCGGTCAACTGTGTGAGTTCAATAGAGAAAGGACCAGACTAGGAAATGTTCCAAAAGAAGCTTTGATGCTCACTAGGCACCTAGTTAAGGCAGAAAACACCGAGATAAACCATCAAAACTAGATCACTGGAAGTTTCTACACATGGACCCCAACACTGAGCAAGTGATAAAGCCCAAGAAAGAGTGTGGAACTCTAGCGGACTGAAATTTCATCTACAAACTACAAGCCAAGGCCATGCCACGTATCTAGTTGAGTCACGTCTGAAGTCTCAATGTCAGTTTGGATTCCACAGAGATTCATGTTCAGCATGCACCCATAGAACACACCCTGTTCATTCTACCACCGTCACCCCATAAGGTCTTGCACAACAAAAGTCTAATCTGTATTTGCAACCAGAATTTGACCTTAACTATACTATAATTTGGGACAGTACCTTCTATTGGAATTCGTGCTGGCAATAGCGAGATTGATGGTTGCTAGATGCTGCCTCATGATTTATACTGTCTGAGAGAGAACGAATGAGAAAGCATCATTCTGAAGACAGTTCTGCCTGAAATGGACATTACCAGTTCTACAGAGTGAAGAAAACTATATAAACAGTGAAAAAAGACATCTGAACAGAAATAAAAAAATAAACCAAGTGGAATACTTATTCATTCACTCCCTCAGTTTGCAAAAAGGAACATGTATTCAGTGGTTAATATGTACAGTGTAAAAGGCCAAATTGTGAGGTAGTATATCAAGCAAACTCCTTAGTGGTTAGAGCACTGCTCTGGGACTCTGAGATCTGTATTCTAGTCCTGGATCTGCCACTAGCTTGCTATGTGACCTTGGACAAGTCACTTCATCTCTATGGGTCTTTGTTTCCCCTCCCATCATTTTTCTGTCTAGTTCAGTGGTTCTCAAAGCCGGTCCACAGCTTGTTCAGGGAAAGCCCCTGGCGGGCCGGGCCGGTTTGTTTTTACCTGCCGTGTCTGCAGGTTCGGCCGATCACGTGAGAGACAGACCCTGCCCCACATAGCTTTCAGTCTAAGTAGACTAGACCAGTGGTTCTCAAAGCTGGTCTGCCACTTGTTCAGGGAAAGCCCTTGGCGGGCCGGGCCGGTTTGTTTACCAGCCACGTCTGCAGGTTCGGCCGATTGCGACTC